>NC_092179.1:28188058-28215558 GCF_045791955.1 Oncorhynchus clarkii lewisi | reverse complement strand
CTGCCTCTATAGATGACACTACCATTCTCTCTATAGATGACACTACCATTCTGACACTACCATTCTCTCTATAGATGACACTACCATTCTGCCTCTATAGATGACACTACCATTCTGCCTCTATAGATGACACTACCATTCTGCCTCTATAGATGACACTACCATTCTGCCTCTATAGATGACACTACCATTCTGCATCTATCTCTATAGATGACACTACCATTCTGCCTCTGACACTACCATTCTGCCTCCTCTATAGATGACACTACCATTCTTCCTCTATAGATGACACTACCATTCTGCCTCTATAGATGACACTACCATTCTGCCTCTATAGATGACACTACCATTCTGCCTCTATAGATGACACTACCATTCTGCCTCTATAGATGACACTACCATTCTGCCTCTATAGATGACACTACCATTCTGCCTCTATAGATGACACCACCATTCTGCCTCTAGAGATGACACCACCATTCTGCCTCTATAGATGACACTACCATTCTGCCTCTATAGATGACACTACCATTCTGCCTCTATAGATGACACTACCATTCTGCCTCTATAGACGACACCACCATTCTGCCTCTATAGATGACACTACCATTCTGCCTCTATAGACAACACCACCATTCTGCCTCTATAGACAACACCACCATTCTGCCTCTATAGACAACACCACCATTCTGCCTCTATAGATGACACTACCATTCTGCCCAGGGACTTATTATCCATCCACTCAATGCTGGCTCATAAATCCACTAATAATTCCTCTAAGGAGTCTCCAGCACAGGGAAGAAGAGACATGGGTGGAGCGACAGTGTAAATGTCAGGCTGTGTGTGTGTGTGGCATCAGGGGGAAAAGTTACTGAAGAGTTGTGACTGCTGCTGAGGGATAATAGACTGTATGAGACCTGGGGGGGGGGGGGGGGGGGGGGGGGGGGCACCTCTATTCACATTAGGCTGAGAAAGAGAGAGGGGGAGGAAGGGAGACAGAAAGAGAGCAAAAGAGAGAGAGGGGGAGAGAGAGAGAGAGAGAGGAAGGGAGAGAAAGAGAGCAAAAGAGAGAGATAGGTAGAGATAGAGAGAGCTTGTGGAAGGGAGACAGAGAGAAAGAGAGAGAGGTGAGGTGTAGTGATGAGAGTATACCGCACCACTGTCTCTCTGGCCAGAGTGAGGGGGATGGGAAGCGTTAAATGCCAGGAGAAATGAGTCTTCCTGATGGTGCTGAATAACAAGTACATTGGCACCGACTGCAGCTTGTTTCCAAAATGGCACCCTATTCCCTATAGAGTGCATAGGGCTCTGGTCAAAAGTAGAACACTATGTAGGGAATAGGGTGGCATTTGGGACTCAGGTCTCCTCTGCCCTGGAGTGGGATGGTTCTGGGACTGGTGAGGGAATGAGGGAGGGAGTGTTCACAGCTCACAGTGTCTCCGAGTCTCCCTTTGATCCTTTAGCTAAGCTGAGCTGAGCGCTCCTCCTTTTTCCAGTTCTCTCTATCCCTCCTCTCCCCCTGCTCCTCTTCTGCCTCCTCCTCCCACTCCCCGGCTACCCTCCTCCTCTCAACCTCTTCTATATTTGTTGTCTATCCCTCTTCTCCTCCTTCTTTCCTTCTCTATATTTTCCTGTATATTCACTCTCTACTTGTCTTCCCTCTCCTCCTCATCCACTTCTTCCTACTCCCTCTCCTCCTCATCCTCTTCTTCCAACTCCCTCTCCTCCTCATCTTCCTACTCCCTCTCCTCCTCATCATCCTCTTCCTACTCCCTCTCCTCCTTATTCTCTCTCTCCTTTTCCTTGTCTTTCACTAGAAAGACAGTGATCTCAAAGCCAGGCTGCACGGAGTATGGAGAAGGAGGGAGAAGTGAGGAGGGAGTGAGAGGAGGGAGTGAGAGGAGGGAGTGAGAGGAGGGAGAGGTGAGGAGGGAGTGAGAGGAGGGAGTGAGAGGAGGGAGAGGTGAGGAGGGAGTGAGAGGAGGGAGAGGTGAGGAGGGAGTGAGAGGAGGGAGTGAGAGGAGGGAGAGGTGATGAGGGAGTGAGAGGAGGGAGAAGTGAGGAGGGAGTGAGAGGAGGGAGAGGTGAGGAGGGAGTGAGAGGAGGGAGAAGTGAGGAGGGAGAGGTGAGGAGGGAGTGAGAGCAGGGAGAGGTGAGGAGGGAGTGAGAGGAGGGAGAGGTGAGGAGGGAGTGAGAGGAGGGAGTGAGAGGAGGGAGAGGTGAGGAGGAAGTGAGAGGAGGGAGTGAGAGGATGGAGAGGTGAGGAGGGAGTGAGAGGAGAGGAGGGAGTGAGAGGAAGGAGTGAGAGGAGGGAGAGGTGAGGAGAGAGTGAGAGGAGGGAGAGGTGAGGAGGGAGTGAGAGGAGGGAGAGGTGAGGAGGGAGTGAGAGGAGGGAGGGAGAGGAGGGAGAGGTGAGGAGGGAGTGAGAGGAGGGAGAGGTGAGGAGGGAGAGGTGAGGAGGGAGTGAGAGGAGGGAGTGAGAGGAGGGAGTGAGTGAGAGGAGGGAGTGAGAGGAGGGAGTGAGAGGAGGGAGTGAAAGGAGGGAGTGAGAGAGTGAGAGGAGGGAGTGAGAGGAGGGAGAGGTGAGGAGGGAGTGAGAGGAGGGAGTGAGAGGAGGGAGTGAGAGAGTGAGAGGAGGGAGTGAGAGGAGGGAGAGGTGAGGAGGGAGTGAGAGGAGGGAGTGAGAGGAGGGAGAGGTGAGGAGGGAGTGAGAGGAGGGAGTGAGAGGAGGGAGAGGTGAGGAGGGAGTGAGAGGAGGGAGAGGTGAGGAGGGAGTGAGAGGAGGGAGAGGTGAGGAGGGAGTGAGAGGAGGGAGTGAGAGGAGGGAGAGGTGAGGAGGGAGTGAGAGGAGGGAGAGGTGTGGAGAGAGTGAGAGGAGGGAGTGAGAGGAGGGAGAGGTGAGGAGGGAGTGAGAGGAGGGAGTGAGAGGAGGGAGAGGTGAGGAGGGAGTGAGAGGAGGGAGTGAGAGGAGGAAGTGCAGTCTGGTCTGCAGTCTGGAAGCCATGATGAGAGAATCAGGTGTTGCGTCGTCTTCGGTGACATAATGTGATAGAAAAGCAAGGTTCATCCTAGGGCTGGCCCTCAGAGCGGCGCAGGCGGGATCCTGCCTGCCCGGTTGCATCCCATATTGCACCCTATTCCCTACAAAGTATACTACTTTTGCCCAAAGCCCTATGGGAGCCCTATGGGCACTCATCAGAAGTAGTGCACAACATAAGGACTAGGGTGTAATTTGGGATGCTGACACAGACTCAGCCTGACTGATTGAAGATCCCTGTTCGCTAGGAGAGTATTAAAGAAGCTAGAGTGCGAGTCAGTCAATACACGGTGTACATCACATCTACCGATATCAGGGAATCCGTCGTAGAGAAAAGAACCCTGACAGCAGGTAGAGAGTTCTAGCTGAATGTTAGTGAGAATCCTCCCTTCTACACCGTAATACCCTGACTCCCTGCCACATATTGAGATGCTAAATCAGAAACACGTACTTGGAAATATCCCTTCTCCCTGTTCGTTGCCCCCTTTTTTTATGCCCTAAAGGAACCAAGCCCCTGGAAAATCTACTTCTCCCAGGCAGACCACAGCTACATCCCAAATGGCACCCTGTTCCCTATGTAGTACACTACTTTTGATGAGGGCCCATAGGGCTCTGGTCAAAAGTAGTGCAGAGTGTAGGGAATAGGGTGCCATATGGAACTTACATTCTGTCTGAATGCTACCAGTGTGTTTCTGTGCCTCTGCTAGCGTGGGTGGAAATAGGGCTGTGACTGGGTTCTGCTGTGACCAGTGGCTCGCTACCCAGCAGTGCATCCTAATAGCCATGACGTGTGGGTCACAATCTACAAAGAGAGGCATCGTGTGGTTGACTGGCTGTAGAGCAGGGAAAAACACATTCATGACGACGGGCTATAACTGCCTATAAAGGAGAGGTACCCTATTAGGACTGACGCCTTTACTCGCTAGCTAGTAGTGGAATGAGGTTGCATTGATAGGGGATGTCTTTCTCAGCTATGAGAAGAAGGGGAAGCGGTTGTCTAAGGGGCATTTTGGTTTCGACACTATTAAACATGTTTTGTAACACCAACACCTTGGATAAAGTCTTTCAGAGTCCCACTTGGCCTAACTCTCTGTCCCTGGCAATAGATAACAGTAAAACTCCAGCCAACATATTTCAAAAGGTTAAAGGTGAATTCAAATCTCCCAGCGTTCCCTTACGCCATCTTTCTTTTAACCGTGTAAATCACTCTCTTCATTTCCCTCTTTATTAATTAGTATTCTGTATTCTCCCATCTCTACCTCCGTCTTTCCCTCTGTTTCTGTCTCTCCTCTCTGCCGTCCACCATCTGAGGTCACTCCGACCTCTACCTCCGTCTTCCCCTCTGTTTCTGTCTCTCCTCTCTGCCGTCCACCATCTGAGGTCACTCCGACCTCTACCTCCGTCTTCCCCTCTGTTTCTGTCTCTCCTCTCTGCCGTCCACCATCTGAGGTCACTCCGACCTCTACCTCCGTCTTCCCCTCTGTTTCTGTCTCTCCTCTCTGCCGTCACTCCGACCTCTGAGGTCACTCCGACCTCTACCTCCGTCTTCCCCTCTGTTTCTGTCTCTCCTCTCTGCCGTCACTCCGACCTCTGAGGTCACTCCGACCTCTCCACCGGATGATGAGCCGAAGGGTTTCAAAACTTTTTTTGAACACGTGTGCTTTGGCCGCTCCAAAATCATTCATCAGACATAAATCAGAGCTGCTTTGAAGGGGTTTAAAAACATATATTTTAAGAGCATGATGATTTTCAGAGAAGAGCCACCAACCACTAATTATCACCAAACCTAGAAACGTTCCATGTCGTAAAGCAGACGCAAAGCCCCTTCAGACATTTTTTCTCTCAGAAAACGACACTAAATCACCAAACGACGACCATCGATGTTAAATTCCCTCGCTGGCCCAAGTTATGAGTCATTTTGACCGATAAAAAAATGCAAATCCGGGGAATGCTTTGTAAATGATACAGTCCTCTGGAATAAAGGTTTTAAATCTATACAGCCCTGAAATCTTAAACCCGCTCCGTTGGTTTCTGTGGTCCCTGTCAGTCATTCTTCCCCCAGTGGGGAGAAAGTGATATTTTGCTGCCGCAGGGGAATGACCTTTTCACCACAAAACCCATCTTACCCCTGTAATACAGAGAGGATTTTCCAAAAGAGAGAGAAAGAAAGAGAGGGGGGAGAAAGGAGCGAGCGAGTGAAAGGGGAGGGAAAGAATACGAGAGAGAGGGCGAGATAGATGGTAAATAGAGAGAGAGAGAGAGAGAAGACATACACCCCTCTGAGCCAACCAGAAGACATGGGCCTGAGCGCCTGAACAGTCAGAAGACCAGAGCGACAGCATGAAGAGACAACTGGAGCCTCTCCGCTTCCTCTCTCCTCTTGTTGGGGACGGCTGGCTCTAATTGAAGAGTGACGTGATATCAGGCTGTACGCTACAGTCCTCTCTCCTCTTGTTGGGGACGGCTGGCTCTAATTGAAGAGTGACGTGATATCAGGCTGTACGCTACAGTCCTCTCTCCTCTTGTTGGGGACGGCTGGCTCTACTTGAAGAGTGACGTGATATCAGGCTGTACGCTACAGTCCTCTCTCCTCTTGTTGGGGACGGCTGGCTCTACTTGAAGAGTGACGTGATATCAGGCTGTACGCTACAGTCCTCTCTCCTCTTGTTGGAGACGGCTGGCTCTACTTGAAGAGTGACGTGATATCAGGCTGTACGCTACAGTCCTCTCTCCTCTTGTTGGGGACGGCTGGCTCTAATTGAAGAGTGACGTGATATCAGGCTGTACGCTACAGTCCTCTCTCCTCTTGTTGGAGACGGCTGGTTCTACTTGAAGAGTGACGTGATATCAGGCTGTACGCTACAGTCCTCTCTCCTCTTGTTGGGGACGGCTGGCTCTACTTGAAGAGTGACGTGATATCAGGCTGTACGCTACAGTCCTCTCTCCTCTTGTTGGAGACGGCTGGCTCTACTTGAAGTGTGACGTGATATCAGGCTGTACGCTACAGTCCTCTCTCCTCTTGTTGGGGACGGCTGGCTCTACTTGAAGAGTGACGTGATATCAGGCTGTACGCTACAGTCCTCTCTCCTCTTGTTGGGGACGGCTGGCTCTACTTGAAGTGTGACGTGATATCAGGATTTATGCAACAGGAGGACATGCCAATGGGTAACACCTGCAGTATTGTCTTCTGCTTTGATAGTCCTAAGCACATTCACTATGTCTTCCTGACACACGTGCAGACACAACGAAGCTTCTACGGACTTTTCCAGAGGGTCAGCAAGTTCTCATATACACACACGCCCTGATCTAGACCTCCAGTTACACAGATAACGCCCCACAGACTGACCTGATCTAGACCCCCAGTTACACACAGATAACGCCCCCAGACTGACCTGATCTAGACCCCCAGTTACACACAGATAACGCCCCCAGACTGACCTGATCTAGAGCCCCAGTTACACACAGATAACGCCCCCAGACTGACCTGATCTAGACCCCCAGTTACACACAGATAACGCCCCCAGACTGACCTGATCTAGAGCCCCAGTTACACACAGATAACGCCCCACTGACTGACCTGATCTAGACCCCCAGTTACACACAGATAACGCCCCACAGACTGACCTGATCTAGACCTCCAGTTACACACAGATAACGCCCCACAGACTGACCTGATCTAGACCCCAGTTACACACAGATAACGCCCCCAGACTGACCTGATCTAGACCTCCAGATACACACAGATAACGCCCCCAGACTGACCTGATCTAGAGCCCCAGTTACACACAGATAACGCCCCCAGACTGACCTGATCTAGACCTCCAGTTACACACAGATAACGCCCCACAGACTGACCTGATCTAGACCCCCAGTTACACACAGATAACGCCCCCAGACTGACCTGATCTAGAGCCCCAGTTACACACAGATAACGCCCCCAGACTGACCTGATCTAGAGCCCCAGTTACACACAGATAACGCCCCACTGACTGACCTGATCTAGACCCCCAGTTACACACAGATAACGCCCACAGACTGACCTGATCTAGACCTCCAGTTACACACAGATAACGCCCCACAGACTGACCTGATCTAGACCCCAGTTACACACAGATAACGCCCCCAGACTGACCTGATCTAGAGCCCCAGTTACACACAGATAACGCCCCACAGACTGACCTGATCTAGACCCCAGTTACACACAGATAACGCCCCCAGACTGACCTGATCTAGACCTCCAGATACACACAGATAACGCCCCCAGACTGATCTGATCTAGACCTCCAGTTACACAGATAACGCCGCACAGACTGACCTGATCTAGACCGCAGTTACACACTGATAACGCCCCCAGACTGACCTGATCTAGACCTCCAGTTACACACAGATAACGCCGCACAGACTGACCTGATCTAGACCCCCAGTTAAACACAGATAACGCCCCCAGACTGACCTGATCTAGAGCCCCAGTTACACACAGATAACGCCCCACAGACTGACCTGATTTAGACCCCCAGTTACACACAGATAACGCCCCACAGACTGACCTGATCTAGACCTCCAGTTACACACAGATAACGCCCCACAGACTGACCTGATCTAGACCCCCAGTTACACACAGATAACGCCCACAGACTGACCTGATCTAGACCTCCAGATACACACAGATAACGCCCCCAGACTGACCTGATCTAGAGCCCCAGTTACACACAGATAACGCCCCCAGACTGACCTGATCTAGACCTCCAGTTACACACAGATAACGCCCCACAGACTGACCTGATCTAGACCCCCAGTTACACACAGATAACGCCCACAGACTGACCTGATCTAGACCTCCAGATACACACAGATAACGCCCCCAGACTGACCTGATCTAGAGCCCCAGTTACACACAGATAACGCCCCTCAGACTGACCTGATCTAGACCTCCAGTTACACACAGATAACGCCCCACAGACTGACCTGATCTAGATCCCCAGTTACGCACAGATAACACCCCACAGACTGACCTGATCTAGACCCCCAGTTACGCACAGATAACACCCCACAGACTGACCCAATCTAGACCTCCAGTTACGCACAGATAACGCCCCACAGACTGACCTGATCTAGACCTCCAGTTACACACAGATAACGCCCCACAGACTGACCTGATCTAGACCTCCAGTTACACACAGATAACGCCCCACAGACTGACCTGATCTAGACCCTCAGTTACACACAGATAACGCCCCCAGACTGACCTGATATAGACCTCCAGTTACACACAGATAACGCCCCTCAGACTGACCCGATCTAGACCTCCAGTTACGCACAGATAACACCCCACAGACTGACCTGATCTAGATCCCCAGTTACGCACAGATAACAGCCCACAGACTGACCTGATCTAGATCCCCAGTTACGCACAGATAACACCCCACAGACTGACCTGATCTAGATCCCCAGTTACGCACAGATAACACCCCACAGACTGCTCCATTAGTCAGCACATAAACAAGACGTCACTGCTGGGAAAAGGACCAGGTCCCACTGCACTCACTCCCCTATATGGAGTTACCATACACAGCAGAATAGTTTACTGCTGCAGCCATTATAAACAAATACCTCATAGTAGGCTGGCTAGACCCCAGTGAAGACCAACATCGATGTCCCTTTGACAAGGCATTCAACTTTCACACCTTACCCTGCCATACTGGTCACGTCACTGCAACACACCTCATCTCTCCCACTGAGATTATCTGACGTCTCGCACACATTCACAACTTAAAGGGGTATTTCACCTAAACTACAAAAATAACATTTGGGTTTCCTTACCCTGTAAGACAGTGATCCATGCTTTGGTTTAGTTATTGGTTTTTAACCAATGTGTCATTGTGTAATTAGGGTGCACTATCCCTTCAACAGGCTTGATGGGAAGTGGTTTAGCTCATAACACCGCTACTGCTTTCCTACTGCTGCTGGTTCCCACACCCAGAGAGTGACCCCACAGGGGTCAAATAAATAATGATCCCCCTTCTACAAACACACCAGGTATGTGGCCTTGGGTAAAGCCCTCCTAGTAAACACTGTCCGTATCTGTAACTCACTCCCCACAGCTAATAACCCTCTGTCTGTAGGAATGATTTGACCATCCATCCTCTCTTGGAGGACAGGCTGCCATTCTGCCCTTTTCCTTTTTAACCCATTCAACACTCAGATGACTTTTCAATGGAGCAGCTGCAGTCCTCGAAGACTCAACTTTCACTCAAGTTGTCCGTCTACAGTCCTATTCAGTGGGTTTGACTTGGTTACAGAGATATAAAGGAGATCCCCGGCCTTCCATTGAGCTCTGTAGCAGGCTAGCCCAGGGTTGAGCAACACTCAGTAGATACACTCATTAGATATACCCTCATCATGATGTTCTGAAGGCCAAAGTACTATGGGAGCTCTATCCACACCTTGTTTCAGTATCTGCTTGTTAGATATGTTGACAATGAGTATGACGTGTCTCCCCTCTGACGCCCAGGAAGCGCCGATTCAAACTCCCATTAGAAAGCTCTGCAAGCGTTATAATCTCAAAATAAGTTTGTTACTCACCAAATATAGAGTTTCGCTGAAGAACTATCTTAATTTACTCCCATGACGGCCGGTATGTACTTCCAGAAAAGGTCTAAATCAAAAAGTACAAGCAACCGAAAAAAATTCCTGTTCAGCATCTCCAATCACTCATAACTGCCACACACAGGTCAGAAGTAAACAACAGCTCAATACATTGGAGATTCTAAAGAGGATTTTTTTCAGTTGCTTGTTGATTTTTATTTAGACCTTTTCTGGAAGTACATATCGGCCGTCATGGGAGTAAGTTCAGATAGAGTTTCGCTGAGGAACTATATTTGGTGAGTAACAAACTTACTTTGAGATTATAACGCTTGCAGAGCTGTCTAATGGGAGTTTGAATCTCTACTTCCTGGGCGTCAGAGGGGAGACACGTCATACTCATCGTCTACATCTTTATCGCATAGATACTGGGGCATCCACACCTTAGACTGAGACACACACATACAGTATGCAACACACACAAATTCCGGCAGTCTTTGTCAACTGCCCAGGATGAGGGACTCTTCAAAGCTGCATACACACTGATAGCTGATAACATCATCAGCAACCAATCAGAGAGAGAGAAAGAGAGAGGACAAGAGTCCCCCACTGGAGACATCCAGAAAGGCCTGGCGGCTGAGGGGGTGAAGGTGACTCCAACCTCCATCCTCCAACCATCAATCTTGATCTTGTGTGTCATTTCAACCAAGGCCACCATCTGTGCTGGTCGGGGCTCTGAATGGCAACAACATGGTCTGGAAGGTTCCTTTCCGCGCTACTCGCTCCCACCCTGACAAGCCTGTCGATTCCTAGGTGTTTAAGAGAGAGAGGCGGGGTGGTCTCTTCGGGAGAGACCTCCTCCAAGAAACGTTTTATTTATTCCACCTCCGCAGAGACATATGGAGGGTAGAGGGACCGCCCACCACTCTGTGGACCCTCGAGGGGCCCCTGAAAACTGTGGCCCTTGAAAACTGTACTTAAAATGCGACGCAACTAGGGCCAGAAAAAGCACTTCAAAGTCCCTTTTAAACGCCAATCCCATTTACTTTATGGAGCGGTTGTGGAAAAGGAATGAAATGTGAGTTGTAGTGTATATATTGACATTGCTGTGGAATATGTCTAATGTGTTTGGCTTGTGCTCGTGAAAGGGCCCTTTGCAGAAAGTTATATTTAGGCTCCTGAGCTCAACAGTCAACCCACCAGCTGGTATTTGTATTTGTGACAAGAGGATACGGCTCTCTGGGGAATTGGGAGCGCGAGCGAGAGCACGTGTCAGCGTATGAGCGAGAGATGACAATCACGCCTGTGAACAAACAACCTCAGACGGGCCGGTAAACACAATTAGGGAGCGATGAACGACGGATGACGCTAGCTGTAACTGGCAAACGTCATTAGAGCTGGAGAGCAACAGGAGAGTAACTATTTCCCTGAGCGTGATTTCCTTCAGTATGGTACTACAAACACACGAAGACAGCATAACATTCCCTGCAATGTGATTCCTTCAAACAAAATGACGATTCCTGGAGTGCACTAGTTTGTTGGCAGTGGAGTGTCTGTACTACAGTGCACTATCAAGCACATCACCATGCAGCAGTGTCCCTAGCACTTTAACGCACCCTATTCACCTGTCAACGATGTCGTATACTTCTCCTCTTATCCCTCATCAGACACCTTGACTCCTCCACAACTCAACACACAGCCCCCACTGTTTTACTGGGCCCTTGCTATCTTGGGTTATCTCTCAACAACCAGGCACGGCTAATTGAATACAGAGCCGGGAGGAGATAGGAATCTGTTCAGTGTGTCAGTGGATTAGTAGGGCCTTGATACTGTCACCACGGTAACTGAGTAGGAGGAGCAGGAGGAGGAGGCGTAGTTCCTTCCCTGGCTTATCCCTAATGACCCGGGTGCATCACCACTCAGTAACATCCCACAGATAACGCTTCCTTCCTGCCTGCCATCTCCCAGGATCTTTGTAATCGGGGAGGGGGATTAGATCATAAGATGTTTGCGAACCCGACCATACACACTCTCTTTCATAATTATTTACTCCATTTGTTTATTTATCCTGGTCTATTTGTTGTCATTTGTCATTCTGTCTTTCGTTCTTTGTCTTCATTTTATACCTCTGTCTCTTTTCCACACAAGAAACAAGCATCTGTCTCCCAGCCGCAGCCATCTACGCATTGGCAGTATCATCGTGCCAAAGACCTTGAGAGCCCCCGTACAACTTTGACACAACTTTTCTGCCGCAAAGTCGTGTTGCTTGCTGAGCGGGAGACCTTGAGCTGTGCTGTGGTGAGACGACACAGCCTCCTCCTCAGAGGTTTCTGCCTGGACCAGGTTGGGCGCGGCGTGTCCCTGTCTGGGCCCTGAGCTGACCGTAACACAACCACACAGTTATTCAGCCATTGGGAGCTGAAACAGTGTCCTGGAAGTGTCCACATGGTGTCCATCAGAACCCTTGGGAAAGAGGAGATATACTGCCAAAACCCTCATCCTCTAACTTTAATCTTGATCAAACTTCCCTTCTCTGAGCCTTTCCGTTCACATGACCTCAGCTAGCTCCCACTGATAGTTTCTTGAATATCTTCTTCGTCCTCCTACTCATCCTCCTGCTCCTAGAATGTGGTGAGAGCTTTATGTTCTGGGAAACTACAACACAGGCCTCAGAGAAGAGGCAGGGTTTTCTGGCTTGGCACTCCACACTACGGAAGGATTTAAAGTGAGAGCACAACAGGGTTACACTGACCACATGGGATTATGGGGGATGGAGGCTGTTTCTTTCTCTGTTGTAACCCTGATCTGTAGTCTTTACGGAACCACAATGGCAAGCTATGCTGATAGGATTGTTTTCAGTCATTCAATCACACTGTATTTATAGAGCACATGTCTTACAGGGGATGCTTTTCCAAGAGTTGTCTAAACATACACATGCTGAAGCTACAAACACTGTAATACCATTGTGTTTGACAGGCAGCCTAAATACACAACTGACCCAAGATCAGCGTCTATGAGCAACTTCAACCTACACCGTGACCGTACAATCCTCACTGATTCCTCAGGTTCTCCTAGTCACCCACAATGCACCTTTGGGCAACACTGGGTTGTTACCATGAGAACATAGAAACTACTAAACCCACAAACAACGTGGGCTCGAAGGCACTGCATCTCAGTGCTAGAGGCGTCACTACACTACATACACCCTGGTTCGAATCCAGGCTGTATCACAACCGGCCGTGATTGGGAGTCCCATAGAGTGGTGCACAGTTGGCCCAGTGTCGCCCGGGTTTGGCCGGTGTAGGTCGTCATTGTAAATAAGAATTTGTTCTAAAAAAAAGGTTAAATATGATTAATTTGATTTAAAACATGAAAAGGCAACAGTGTGAGCTGGAGGCCTTCCAAACAGGTGCTGGGCCAGATCCCAGCAGCAGGTTCTAGCTGAAGCGTACCGTGTTTTTATGGTTAATGTATTATCTCATCTGCCCAGGTTATCAGTGGCTTTCCTATCTGACTCTGAGAGAGATAAATGTGGCTGTCTGGAGGAAGTGTTTGTCTGCCTCCAAAATGGCACACCCTATATAGTTCACTACTTTTGACCAGGGCCCATGAGGACATAGTGACTATGTAGGGAATAGGGTGTCATTTGTGACACAGCACTAGTCTTCTCAGGCTGAGGATCAGGGCTCTCCAGCCACGGTATAGACTTCAAACACACAGGCCTCAGATCAGCGTTAGGGGATTGACAGATATGGATGACGGGGTGTATTGTTCCAGGGCAAGACTCTGCAGGTGTCTCTCCAAGGAACCCAACCCCACTGCTGGAGGACACTTCAGAGGAGAGGGTCTGTCATAGGGCATGTCAACATATACGTTTCCATGACAATACACACACAAACACATATATACACACACGTTAGGCAACCATATACACATGCCACCACATGCACACACTAGATTTCTCATACAGACAAACACACAAACATGCACACGCACGGATGGACGCAGGTCCGCACACTCAGAAACCCCCCCACATATATACACACACACAGAACAGATACCCAATGTGACATCTTTTCTATTCAGGATGTATTTAGTTTCATCTGCTAGAACAGACTTTACTGTCTTCCAAAGAGAAAGGCCGGTGTCCAACATCTCACATCTCTCAGGTAGCATCAAAGTGTCTTCCTGCAGGGCTGGATCAAACAGGAACACTCGGCAGCCCTCAGTCTGTAAGTATACGGTACCATAACAGCACTATGGCTGAAACTCAAGAGCAGGAACACTGAACGTGCTGAAGTTAAAGTGAGGTTGATCTGATATATCGTAGTAGTTCATATTTCCAAAGTACTTGTGGCTTTTTGCTTTGATGTTGAATTATCTAAAACTATGAAGGTATCAGCCTTTTCTATGTGGCCTCTGCAACGGGTAGGTGATTACCCAGGCCAGTCAATGGGTAGGTGATTACCCAGGCCAGTCAATGGGTAGGTGATTACCCAGACCAGTCAATGGGTAGGTGATTACCCAGGCCAGTCAATGGGTAGGTGATTACCCAGGCCAGTCAATGAGTAGGTGTTTAACCAGGCCAGTCAATGGGTAGGTGATTACCCAGACTAGTCAATGGGTAGGTGATTACCCAGGCCAGTCAATGGGTAGGTGATTACCCAGGCCAGTCAATGGGTAGGTGATTACCCAGGCCAGTCAATGGGTAGGTGATTACCCAGGCCAGTCAATGGGTAGGTGATTACCCAGGCCAGTCAATGGGTAGGTGATTACCCAGGCCAGTCAATGGGTAGGTGATTAACCAGGCCAGTCAATGGGTAGGTGATTACCCAGGCCAGTCAATGGGTAGGTGATTACCCAGGCCAGTCAATGGGTAGGTGATTACCCAGGCCAGTCAATGGGTAGGTGATTACCCAGACTAGTCAATGGGTAGGTGATTACCCAGGCCAGTCAATGGGTAGGTGTTTAACCAGGCCAGTCAATGGGTAGGTGATTACCCAGACCAGTCAATGGGTAGGTGATTACCCAGACTAGTCAATGGGTAGGTGATTACCCAGGCCAGTCAATGGGTAGGTGATTACCCAGGCCAGTCAATGGGTAGGTGATTACCCAGACTAGTCAATGGGTAGGTGTTTAACCAGGCCAGTCAATGGGTAGGTGATTACCCAGACTAGTCAATGGGTAGGTGATTACCCAGGCCAGTCAATGGGTAGGTGATTACCCAAACCAGTCAATGGGTAGGTGATTAACCAGGCCAGTCAATGGGTAGGTGATTAACCAGGCCAGTCAATGGGTAGGTGATTAACCAGGCCAGTCAATGGGTAGGTGATTAACCAGGCCAGTCAATGGGTAGGTGATTAACCAGACCAGTCAATGGGTAGGTGATTAACCAGGCCAGTCAATGGGTAGGTGATTAACCAGGCCAGTCAATGGGTAGGTGATTACCCAGGTGATTAACCAGGCCAGTCAATGGGTAGGTGATTACCCATGTGATTAACCAGGCCAGTCAATGGGTAGATGATTACCCAGGCCAGTCAATGGGTAGGTGATTAACCAGGCCAGTCAATGGGTAGGTGATTACCCAGGCCAGTCAATGGGTAGGTGATTACCCAGGCCAGTCAATGGGTAGGTGATTACCCAGGCCAGTCAATGGGTAGGTGATTACCCAGGCCAGTCAATGGGTAGGTGATTACCCAGGCCAGTCAATGGGTAGGTGATTACCCAGGCCAGTCAATGGGTAGGTGTTTACCCAGGTGATTAACCAGGCCAGTCAATGGGTAGGTGATTAACCAGGCCAGTCAATGGGTAGGTGATTACCCAGGCCAGTCAATGGGTAGGTGATTACCCAGGTGATTAACCAGGCCAGTCAATGGGTAGGTGATTACCCAGGCCAGTCAATGGGTAGGTGATTAACCAGGCCAGTCAATGGGTAGGTGATTACCCAGGCCAGTCAATGGGTAGGTGATTAACCAGGCCAGTCAATGGGTAGGTGATTACCCAGGCCAGTCAATGAGTAGGTGTTTACCCAGGTGATTACCCAGGCCAGTCAATGGGTAGGTGATTACCCAGGTGATTACCCAGTCCAATTTAAGCTTGACTCAGATGAAAAGGTACAGGATTTATTAGATCCTAATGAAATACTTCACACTTGGACTAAGTCACCAGAAATCATTTTTCCTCCTTGATTCTCCCAGCTAGCAGATTTTCTTTCCCTAAACCCTGCATGCTGGACCAAGGTGTCACGTGACCATGGAGATCTAATCAGTCAGACCAAACTTCAAGAGGAAACAGGGATGAATTATAACCCCCAGCCTCTGCTGTGCTCATTCTCTATCTGCGTCCCAAATGACAGCCGATTCCCTTTATAGTGCACTACTTTTGACCAGGGTTTTAAAGGGAACAGGGTGCCATTTGGGATACAGACAAAGACTGTTTGTTCCTGGTCAGATGTTGGAGGTGAACAGCACATGGCGGTCGACAAGGCAATGTCATCAGCCTGGCACTGGGAAGTTGTTCATGTCCAACCTGCTGTGTCTGGCCATGGGCTGGTAGATCAAAGGACAACAGTTGTCACCTGACTGAAGTGCAGAGAGAGAGTCACACACACACAGACACACAGTTTTGCCACCATGACTTCACTGTGTGACCAAAGTAAAGTCTGTCATAGTCTTTTCATTCAGCGGTGAATCAGCACTAACATGACTAAAAATGGCCAACAAGGCTTTTATGAGACTCCAGTTGCCGGTGTCATCTACAGGGATGAAATGATACAATGACTACGAGGTTAAAGTGCAGACACTTCTACATGAATGTGGATGCTACCATGATTACGGATAGTCCTCAATGAATTGTGAATAATGACGATTGAGAAAATTAGACATACAAATATCATACCCCCAAGACATGTTAACCTCACACCATTACATGAACATGGGAGGTGAACATTTTATTGGGGTTATGATACTTGGGCATTTGTAACTTTCTCAGTCATTTACATTTGAGTCATTTAGCAGATGTCATTGTCCAGAGCGACTTAGTTAGTTCATTCATCTTAAAATAGTGAGGTGAGACAACCACATATCACAGGTATAGAAAGTACATTTTCCCTCAATAATGTAGCTCAGTAGAGTCAGAGTTAGAGGGGGGGGGGGGGGGTCAGGTGCTGGTTAGAGGATGGGGGGGGGGGGGGGGTCAGGTGTTGGTTAGAGGATGGGGTGGGGGGGTCAGGTGCTGGTTAGAGGAGGGTGGGGGTGGGGGAGAGGGGGGTCAGGTGCTGGTTAGAGGAGGGTGGGGGTGGGGGAGAGGGGGGTCAGGTGCTGGTTAGAGGAGGGTGGGGGTGGGGGAGAGGGGGGTCAGGTGCTGGTTAGAGGAGGGTGGGGGTGGGGGAGCGGGGGGTCAGGTGCTGGTTACGTGTTATTTTTTTATAACCCCCCTCCAGAAAATATATACAGTTAATACATGTTTTATTTTATTATTATGTCTTATTATTATTATTCAGGATTCATTCAGGACTATCTGTAACCATGGTAGCATTCACATTAATGTAGAAGTGTTTAGAAACATTATATTCCTATTTACAATAAACGTGACTCCAAAATGACTCAGTACATTATTTACCCTTCACTTCTTTTGAGCACAAAATAGTCTGAAACACAATCTAAACAAATAGCAGATGCATCCAACAAGTTTGTAGAGTCACAAGGTTGATGTAAACATTGTGTGCTGGGAATATGGGAACAAATACTAATCACTTGACTACTTTCATACACATAAGTGAATTTGTTCCAATACATTTGGTCCCTTAAAATGGAGGGACTATGTACAAAAAGTGCTGTAATTTGTAACGGTTCACCGATATGAATGAAAATACCCTCAAATTAAAGCTGACAGTCTGCACTTGTAACCTTGGTGTCATTGTATCATAAATCCAAAGTGTTTGAGTAAAGAGCCAAAACAACAAATAATGTGCCGCTGTCCTAATGCTTTTGGAGCTCACTGTACTTCGTCTCACGAGCATGTAGCCTAATAGTCTAATGACGACTAAACTCAATATACAAAAATGCTTTCATGGATTGAACTAAGAATCTAATTATTTGATCGAGGGATCTGGCCTTGCTCTAGGTTAATGGTGGAGGGATCTGGCCTTGCTCTAGGTTAATGGTGGAGGGAACTGACCTTGCTCTAGGTTAATGGTGAGGGAACTGGCCTTGCTCTAGGTTAATGGTGGAGGGATCTGGCCTTGCTCTAGGTTAATGGTGGAGGGAACTGACCTTGCTCTAGGTTAATGGTGGAGGGATCTGGCCTTGCTCTAGGTTAATGGTGAGGGAACTGGCCTTGCTCTAGGTTAATGGTGAGGGATCTGGCCTTTCTCTAGGTTAATGGTGAGGGAACTGGCCTTGCTCTAGGTTAATGGTGAGGGATCTGGCCTTTCTCTAGGTTAATGGTGGAGGGATCTGGCCTTGCTCTAGGTTAATGGTGGAGGGATCTGGCCTTGCTCTAGGTTAATGGTGGAGGGAATTGGCCTTGCTCTAGGTTAATGGTGTAGGGAACTGGCCTTGCTCTAGGTTAATGGTGGAGGGATCTGGCCTTGCTCTAGGTTAATGGTGAGGGAACTGGCCTTGCTCTAGGTTAATGGTGGAGGGAACTGGCCTTGCTCTAGGTTAATGGTGGAGGGAACTGGCC
Source organism: Oncorhynchus clarkii lewisi (assembly GCF_045791955.1). Classification (NCBI taxonomy): domain Eukaryota; kingdom Metazoa; phylum Chordata; class Actinopteri; order Salmoniformes; family Salmonidae; genus Oncorhynchus; species Oncorhynchus clarkii. Next base: position 28,197,254 of record NC_092179.1, on the reverse strand, counting down.
TTGCTCTAGGTTAATTAACTGGCCTTGCTCTAGGTTAATGGTGAGGGAACTGGCCTTGCTCTAGGTTAATGGTGGAGGGAACTGGCCTTGCTCTAGGTTAATGGTGAGGGAACTGGCCTTGCTCTAGTTTAATGGTGAGGGAACTGGCCTTGCTCTAGGCCCTTCAAACTCAACTCTGGACGTCGAAGCCAGTTCCACTGCCTTTTTTCATTGTTCCATTCTAATCAGGGACTGATTTGGACATGAGACACCAGGTGGGTGAAAATAGTTATCAGGTAGAACAGAAAAGAAGCAGGTTCCGGACCTCGTCCTCGTAGGCTAAGAGTTGAATACCCTTGTGGAGGGATCTGGCCTTGCTCTAGGTTAATGGTGGAGGGATCTGGCCTTGCTCTAGGTTAATGGTGGAGGGCTCTGGCCTTGCTTTAGGTTAATGGTGGAGGGATCTGGCCTTGCTCTAGGTTAATGGTGGAGGGAACTGACCTTGCTCTAGGTTAATGGTGGAGGGATCTGGCCTTGCTCTAGGTTAATGATGGAGGGAACTGGCCTTGCTCTAGGTTAATGGTGGAGGGAACTGACCTTGCTCTAGGTTAATGGTGGAGGGATCTGGCCTTGCTCTAGGTTAATGGTGAGGGATCTGGCCTTGCTCTAGGTTAATGGTGGAGGGAATTGGCCTTGCTCTAGGTTAATGGTGGAGGGATCTGGCCTTGCTCTAGGTTAATGGTGGAGGGATCTGGCCTTGCTCTAGGTTAATGGTGGAGGGATCTGGCCTTGCTCTAGGTTAATGGTGAGGGAACTGGCCTTGCTCTAGGTTAATGGTGGAGGGAACTGACCTTGCTCTAGGTTAATGGTGGAGGGATCTGGCCTTGCTCTAGGTTAATGGTGAGGGATCTGGCCTTGCTCTAGGTTAATGGTGGAGGGATCTGGCCCTGCTCTAGGTTAATGGTGGAGGGAACTTGCCTTGCTCTAGGTTAATGGTGGAGGGATCTGGCCTTGCTCTAGGTTAATGGTGGAGGGATCTGGCCCTGCTCTAGGTTAATGGTGGAGGGAACTGGCCTTGCTCTAGGTTAATGGTGAGGGATCTGGCCTTGCTCTAGGTTAATGGTGGAGGGAACTGGCCTTACTCTAGGTTAATGATGGGGGGAACTGGCCTTGCTCTAGGTTAATGGTGGAGGGATCTGGCCTTGCTCTAGGTTAATGGTGAGGGAACTGGCCTTGCTCTAGGTTAATGGTGAGGGATCTGGCCTTGCTCTAGGTTAATGGTGGAGGGATCTGGCCTTGCGCTAGGTTAATGGTGGAGGGATCTGGCCTTGCTCTAGGTTAATGGTGGAGGGAATTGGCCTTGCTCTAGGTTAATGGTGGAGGGAACTGGCCTTGCTCTAGGTTAATGGTGGAGGGATCTGGCCTTGCTCTAGGTTAATGGTGGAGGGATCTGGCCTTGCTCTAGGTTAATGGTGAGGGAACTGGTCTTGCTCTAGGTTAATGGTGGAGGGAACTGACCTTGCTCTAGGCTAATGGTGGAGGGATCTGGCCTTGCTCTAGGTTAATGGTGTAGGGAACTGACCTTGCTCTAGGTTAATGGTGGAGGGAACTGGCCTTAATCTAGGTTAATGATGGAGGGATCTGGCCTTGCTCTAGGTTAATGGTGGAGGGATCTGGCCCTGCTCTAGGTTAATGGTGGAGGGAACTGGCCTTGCTCTAGGTTAATGGTGAGGGATCTGGCCTTGCTCTAGGTTAATGGTGGAGGGAACTGGCCTTACTCTAGGTTAATGATGGAGGGAACTGGCCTTGCTCTAGGTTAATGGTGGAGGGATCTGGCCTTGCTCTAGGTTAATGGTGGAGGGATCTGGCCTTGCTCTAGGTTAATGGTGGAGGGAACTGGCCTTGCTCTAGGTTAATGGTGGAGGGAACTGGCCTTGCTCTAGGTTAATGGTGAGGAAACTGGCCTTTCTCTAGGTTAATGGTGAGGGATGTGGCCTTGCTCTAGGTTAATGGTGGAGGGATCTGGCCTTGCTCTAGGTTAATGATGGAGATGAGAGAATAGAGAAGATAGACCTATTTGATGATGTGCTCAGGGTGTGATATCCCCAAAAATAATACCAACTCTACTTCTCAAGGTCTTAAGCCTATTAAACAGCAGTGAAAACCATGATACATCAAGTTTGTCAAAACGAGTGGAAAATTAAATGAATTATACCATTTGTTTTCCTCGTTGGGAGTTTTTACCAGTCAGGGTTACCATAGCCACTCTGGCAGGAAGGCTGCTCTCAGACTAGCGGCGCTACGGCGCTGGTGATTAGATCTTAACCTTGGAGAGGGAACACTCAGGCGTAAAGATCATTATTTCTTTCTCCCTGGCTCCTAATTAAGGCCTTTTTGTTAATAAACGGGAATGTTGTTTAAATGCTCATGACCTCACCGTTAAGCAAAACAATAACACGGGTCAAAAACAAATCTCGCCCTTCGCCGGATAGTTCAATAGAAGCCGGTGGCTAATTAACCACAAAGCACAGTCTCTTAGTTCTCGAGGCCCGCCAGAGCGCCAGCGTTGCTCCATTTCTCCTCTCTGGATCCACCCTTGTCCCAGAGCCCATTCCTTCATGGTCTGAATCTTAATAAAATAACAGAGAGGGAATGGAGTGCTGACGGGCCCAATCCCAAATCTGATTAACCCGTTTGACCACAGAGGAGAGTTTTCTGAGGCTGATGGAAAAATGGAGAGGTAGAGGGAGTCATCTGATAACTGACCCCTAATATGGTAGCCAGGATTGCAGATAATGAAAAGTTAAAGAGCCAGGTTAACGCTGATGGCATCAATCAGGACCTGAACTCGTCCACCCAGTCCAAACCTCTATTATGGTCCATTGTAAACCATAACCACTGAGGCCATTACAACCCCATCCAAACCCTCCAAACTACTATCCAATAAGGGTTGTGGGTAGTATACTCCGTTCTGTGTTTCCTCTGGGGCTAATGACATGCCTAGACATGTGTACTGTAATTAGGCCGGTCACTGAGAGGGGAACTCACACTTATTATCAAACAAAGGTCATCGTGTTGCTCTGCTGGCGCCTGAAACACTGCCCTCCGCGTATCTATCATCCGCCTTGTCCAAAATCCTGATGATACCTAGGCTGAGAGACAGACAGACTCCCGTCAGCAAGAAGCCGCCCCTGGAACTACTAGCTCGGTCCCAGCGCCCCGTTCTTATTTACAGGGCTGGAGTGCAGGGGCTATACAAACAGGACACGCAGGCATCGGCCAATGCGTGAACACCCTTGCCAAGTCCAACAAGCTCAGGTCTCTGCATATCCACAGACACGGCCTCTCCCCTCTTGTTTCCATCCCTTCCTTAAACAAGCCCCTCACTGACCTTTGTGTTGTCTTTTCGTCCTAAATGACGTTTCCGCCTCTGTGCGGATGTCAACATAAGCAAAGAAAATAACAGAGAGAGATCCACCACCAATGTACTGTACATACGACAGCAGTCCCCCACATGAGCGGTTAGCATTAGCATGCTAGCTCCCAGTCTCAGACAGTGCTGCATTGATGCGCCTGTTTAGACTAGAGAATATATGTTTTCTGTGAAAGCAGGGGCGCGGCTGCAGCCCTATAGCAGCAGCCATCGGAGCCTGTTCCAGATACGGAGGACCCTGCTGCGGCGGCCATGAGCTAAAGCCTTTCACCTGACGTGCTCCTGGAGAGACACAGCTGTATAAATATAGACAGCGAAGCCCAGTGCCTGGGCTCAAACACACATGGTGTAAGAGGTGTTCCTGGGGTGCCAGCCCGGGGCATAACAACTGTCAGGAAAGAGAGGTGTATTCAAGTTTCTGTGCTAGGTGAGAATCCACATGTCTCTCTCACTGTGAGAAAACAGATACATTTGTTAGCTAGGCGGGACGGTAATACAAGTGTGTACCAACAACAAAAATGGTATTGCAAAAATGGTATAACTATATTAAGTTGGAAATATGAATAACTATCATGAAATATTCAAAAATAATAAACACAAAAATTGGGGTCAACAGAATTGTGTTTTCTGATTGGTCACAGAGAGGCCCACAATTAGAGCCACCCAGCCCAGTCACAGTGCGTAGCTTAGCCACAAGCCAGGTCTGTTTACACTGAGCACGAGGACATGAACCCTGCACTTCATCAGATTCACCCTGCATCTGCTCCTGCCTGTCTGGGCTGGACCTATTGTCTCACTTGAAACGACTCTATCCCAGAGCTGCTAGCAGGCATATCCTCTGTGTTAAACTAAACTTGCCTGCATCTGCCTCGCCCATTCAAACACAGTCCATGTGCGGTGCTGTGTATGTGTGTGTGTGTCTGTGTATGTGTGTGTGTCTGTGTGTGTGTGTCTGTGTGTGTGTGTGTGTGTGTGTGTGTGTGTGTGTGTGTGTGTGTGTGTCTCTGTGTGTGTGTGTGTGTTTGTGTCTGTGTGTCTGTGTGTGTGTGTGTGTGTGTGTGTGCGCACACCGTTTAGGCTCTTTGCCTTGGTGAGAGTCAGCACTCAGGGTGCAATAGGGTTAATACTGAAGCTTGCAAGGTACTGTCTGCTACCAGATACCATCTGCAAGGTTTATAGGCCAAGATACAGGGAGGAGGAGGTCCCAGCAGTTGACCTGACTATCAACACATGTCATGCTCTACTCTTCTATATGACCTGTTAGTATTCAGGACCAGGGGACCACCGTTGAGTTTTACGGCCCTCCAAATATTTGGGATTCCAGACATTTTGAAAGTAATTTCGAAAGTCACAAAATGTTACGTTCTTTCTCAATTCGCTCCAAGAACACGCTAGTCTGTAACATCAACATTGCCAATGGCTTTGTGTGAAAGTTCTGAAATCCAAGGCAAGGACAGTAGAATAGACACAGACCTGCTGGAGCTATATCTAGAACTTTGACCAGATCCGAGATACTCAACAATGGTCAGATTTGCTCTGGAATCCTGAAGAGTCTTACTGGAAGATATGTGTGTGTGTGTGTGTGTGTGTGTGTGTGTGTGTGTGTGTGTGTGTGTGTGTGTGAGAGTGAGAGTGAGAGAGACAGAGATTCATTCACTCCTTTTGCTGGGCTTTATGCTGGGTATTCAAAGCATGTAGAAGATATTTTGATGAAGAGCCAAGGGGCCGTGAAAAAAGACCTAGTTCCATCTGTTACACTGGGAACTGTCGCTCTATGTGTTTTAACTCTGGGGGCAATGTCACCATGTTCAACGTAAAGCAGATACTGATACAAAATAAAGCATGTGTTTATTGATTAAGAGCCTGCTGGAGCACAGTCCTTAAATCTTCAATGAGGACAGACAGGCGAGACGCTAAAAGCCCTTTGGTTAACCAGGGAGCGCATCAACGCGTGCCAACATGATGTGGGTGGGGCATAACGCCACGTCATTGACCGTCAACAAATATGTGTTCAAGTATTGAAACATATTTTTTTATTCTTTCCCTCTCGCCTCAGTACAATATTACTGTTTCAGATACCAACAGAGGCTCGTGTTGAAACAACCTCAGATGTAATCCCAGCATTAGGCATCCAGATAGCTTCACCCGACCTGCGTAATATTCTGTACCACACTATGTGAATCACAGGCCCATAAGCCTCGTGTCACTTTCCAACGCAAACATACTTTTGCCCAGTTTGCATACCACTCAAGCCCAGTTGCATTAGGGCAAAGTCTCCTACACAGAGAACAGACAAGCATTTCTGCTAAGTAAGTGAACTGCTGTGTCAGAACACATCTGACTCTGTTGGGCTTCAGGACAATTACAGTGGAAAATTACCCACAATCCCCCCACGCTTTTCTCTCTTGATAAGATTACATCACATATAGATCTTTGTTAGCGCAGCTTTGTGACTGACTGCCCATCTGAGAGACCAAAAGGAAGAATGAATCACTCAATCTGTGTTGGCCCAAAGTGTGCAAACTATCTCAGCAGTGGTAAAAAGCAGATCTATCTAGTCTTTCTTGCATCTTTCTGGTGTCCTCTAGTCGTGTTTTCTTTGCCTCCTCCAGTCAAGTCATTAGATTAGATTGACTGATAAAGGACGGAGGGAACATTTCCTTTCAAGTCTTTGATCCTGCACCAGAGCCTGGACAGTGAGCTAAACCTGGAGCTTCCAAGCAACAGACAGACAGGTGAAGTTCTGTTGCTACGGTAAGTTGAGCAGGAGATTAGAACGATAGTACACTACCTGCTGCATTAATCAGCAGACAGAACCACCCAGCTAATTGAGCACGTTTTCTTCTTGTTAAAGACTATAATCATGTTAGGACATCTCTGTTCCTCAATGTTATTCCTTCCTTCTGGAGCAGATGAAAGACTGGGTGCCTGCGATGCGTGGCCTGTATTCGAGCCAAATGCTGAAATGTCAAACTTTTGGCAAGCATGGATCACCTTTAATCATCTCATAGCCTGTTTTTTCCCCTCCAGCTAGTATTTTCTGCTCTTTCCTGGTGCACTCTGTGGGCGGAAGGCTTGTTGGCCGCTCGGGCCACACGTCTGTCCGATAGGCCTGACGGCGGTGTCTTCAACGGAGAGTCAGCGGGTTCAGTCATGCTTAGCTACCTGTGGAGTTTATACAGAGAAGCTGAGCTGCTCTAACCTCAGACCAACAACATTCCCAAGTTGTATAGTGTAACCTATATTGTAAAAAAACAGGCAGTTTCACCGTTGGTCGTAAAGCCAGTTAGCAAGACAGTGTTGGGCATGCCACTAAGTAAAAAACACTAGAGGGAAACAGGAACCATTAGCAAGACAGTGTTGGGCATGCCACTAAGTAAAAAACACTAGAGGGAAACAGGAACCAGTTAGCAAGACAGTGTTGGGCATGCCACTAAGTAAAAACACTAGAGGGAAAACAGGAACCATCCCAAAATGGGGTGAAGTGGGTATGTATAAAAGAGTAAACAACTCTGCTATTAAACTGTAACAGCCTGGCTTTTGGTGCCAAGTGCTACTTTAGAGTAAAACCCTGAGGAAAATATGCTCACACACCCACACATTAACACACCCACACACCCACACACCCATACATTAACACACCCACCCATACATTAACACACATTAACACACCCACACACCCACCCATACATTAACACACCCACACACCCACACATTAACACACCCACACAGTAACACACCTACACATTAACACAACCACACATTAACACACCCACACATTAACACACGTACACGAGCTCAGATCACAACCACACACACACAATGAGACAGAGCTAAAGTGTATAACACTGCCTTCCCATTACATCTGAGGTTTTTATAAGGTACCTCTGCTTACATAGGAACACCTGTGAGAATTGAAGTTCCACTCTCTCCCACCTATCTGTTCTCCTCATCAGCCACACTACCATAAACCATCAAACTGGCTTCATCTCCCTCACCTGGAATAAGAAACCTAAGGCAGTGGAAGTAAAGGGCCAAGTGTGACATTTTGATCAAGAAGCTTTGGAACACATTCAGTAGGCCTCCACATTGTCCAGACTAATATCTGGATAAGCAGTCACAATCGTTTGATAGTGCGTCTCCCTCTAACTTTTCCCCAACACTCCAAACCCCTGTTCAGGTCATGGAGAAGCCGACGGAGCAGAGGGGATTTGGACAGCCAAAGTTTCCTCTTTTTACTATAGCACTGCTGGGATGGCCAGATGTCTGTGATCAACAGAGGGCTCGTTAGTCCGTGGGAGAGGACACTTCTTTTACCCAGAGGCCCTCTCTCTGGTAGAAGGAGGCGTGGGATTGGCTGGCGGGGGGGAAGAGCCGGACACCCTGCTCTTTCAGCACATCTGCAGAGCAGCAAGCTGGTGGAGTGAACCCAAACATCCTGTTCTACAGCACAGTCAGCAAACACACTGATCCTTTGGCCCGGTCGGCACGGCTTTCAGCAGCGCCTTACGAGGTGCGTGGAGCGTGGACCGTGACTCAGGCCGGACCTTCAGAGTGTTGTGTTTCCCCTCTTGATTGATACAAATAGCTCGGTGTAAATAAGATGACAGTTTCTTCTAAACAGTGCTTCGGAGAGAGTGTCAAGCTCATGGAGTGAGCGGGAGAGCACATCCTTAGCTTATTTCAACAGCTTACATGTTGTGTACTGTGACTGATACCATATGCCTACGTTGATAACTGATTCTAGAGCACAGTAATATGGGGAATGTTTCAACAGAATGAATCCCGCGTCAATCCATCGGAAACGGATATTTCAGATTAGATTTCAATAAAATTGTCTGACCATGTTCTGCATCAGAGACTGGCTGGCTGACAAGCCTTCCATCTTTCCCACGCACCACCGTCTCCCGGCAGCAGCTTCCCATCTCTCCAGCGGTTGAAGTTATTGTGCAACACATATATACTTCCCCCCCCCCCCCCCCACAAACCTCAGTGCCAGAGGATCTTTTCACCCTAAACGCCGTAACTCAAGCCTCCTCCCCAAACTAATGGCCCCTGTCAAGAGCATGGAAATGAATATCAGCGAGCGCCTATCCGCAGACAAGGAAGAGGGGCGATGTTTAACAGCCCACTCCCCGGCTGTCCTCCATTATAGCTCTGCTTCTGTGCACTTCCCACTGGATAGAAGTTAGTGGACAAGCCCAGATCAAAGGGGTGAGATGGGGAAACAGACCCTCCCACCACCCCAATGATTGCGTTCGTACACACTAAACAATGTGGTTCTATTTAAAACGTCTTGACTCCAGATTACGGAAAATATTAAGTAGCTTAAACGCGCTGAAGGCCACGCCAGTACAACAACTCTCCACCCCTTCTCCCCCCTCCATCATCCTCTTCTCTCCTCCCTCAGCTGTTCCCTCAGAGGATGAAGGAGGAGCCAGATGCGGGTCTACTAGTCTTTAAAACCTGAATTAGGTGCCTGTATCTGCTTCCAATACAGCGACCGTTAAACCTCCCGTCCACATCTTCTTTGAATGAAGAGCAGAGGTCCGCGCCAGGCGCCGTTAGCGCTGCACAGTGCCCACTGCCAGATTTATACAGATTTACCTCAACCCACTTCTCTTTTTCTACTGCGGGGAAAAGGTGGGAAGCATCTTTTGAAAGCCAACTGTCTCCTTTGTTCGTCTATGCAGGCGGAAAACCTTGGTAAATCACTTTAAGGTGTCTCTTTCGTGTCAGACACACAGCTCCGCTGAACACAAAAGCCTCTGTCTCTTGCTCTCC
>NC_092179.1:28178058-28183058 GCF_045791955.1 Oncorhynchus clarkii lewisi | reverse complement strand
CAGACAGAGGCCGGGACACGGGAGAGGGGGGAGTGAAGGGGGTATGGGGTGACCTCTGTGTGTGGTAGAGATAATCAGTGGTGGTCTCAGTGCCAGGTGTGTGGACTGAACCCCCCCATGTCTGTCTCATCAAAACATCGTGAGAGATATAGGGAGAGAGAAAGGAGAAGGCTGAGAGGGTAGAGAGAGAGCAGGGTAAAGAGACGTAAATGAATGGAGTACAGAGAGATTCCAGGAGGGATGGAAAGGGGAGGAATGTGGTAGTGACTAATGAGAGGAATACCCAGAATGAGGCTTTATCCCAAATGCCAGCTTATTCCCTATATAGTGGACTACTTCTGACCAGGGACCATAGGCCGCCCATAGGACTCTGGGTAAAAGTAGTCCACTATATATGGAATAGAGATACCATTTGGGACGCAGAAGAGCAAGAGGATAGAGTAAAAAATGGAGGGGATTTGAAAAGAAGGGATTGAGAGAGAGAGATAATAAAGGACACAGGAGGGAACCTGAAGCAAGGGTGATGAACTGAAAACAGCTAACGAGACAAACGGAGAGAGTTCGAGGAAAAGGTGAAATACAAGATGCACTTGACCTACGTGTGTCAAATCTAATTATATTTGTCACATACCTTAAAGTGAAATGCTTACTTACAAGCCCTTAACCAACAATGTGTATGTGTGTCTGTTCTTGTGTGTGTTCAAGCATAAGTGTGTGTGTGTGTGTGTGTGTGTGTGTGTGTGTGTGTGTGTGTGTGTGTGTGTGTGTGTGTGTGTGTGTGTGTGTGTGTGTGTGCTGTACCCTGAGTATGGCTTTGGCCCCTGTTTCTTTTGTTCTTTTATGGCGTGAAACAACAAGCCAGTGGCATTGGAGAGCCCTGCCTCTCTAAGATCATTTAACAGCCATACCTTTGAACTAGCAGAAGGCCCAGAGGGACTGTGTGGATCTGTTATGTGGACCTGCTGCCTGATGTCTGTGTGTGTGTGTGGTTGTGAGGCCTCTCACGCAGGGGATTGTGAGGCTGTACTGCTACAGCATGGGTGACAGTCCTGCATCCAATCATATCTAGTACCCTGCGAGTACGCCATGAACATAACAGAGGGATGAAGAGATCCCAGAAAAAACATTCAAGGAAAAAGGCTATAAGACGTAGCAGGACCACCATAAGAGGGAACAGGACCCCTATAAGAGGTAACAGGATCACCATAAGAGGTAACAGGATCACTATAAGAGGTAACAGGACCACCATAAGAGGTAACAGGACCACTATAAGAGGTAGCAGGACCACCATAAGAGATAACAGGATCACTGTAAGAGGTAACAGGACCACCATAAGAGGTAACAGGATCACTATATGAAGTAACATACCCACTATAAGAGGTAGCAGGATCCCTATAAGAGGTAGCAGGATCACAATAAGAGATAGTAGGACCACTATAAGAGGTAACAGGACCACTATAAGAGGTGACATACCCACAATAAGAGATAACAGGATCCCTATAAAAGGTAACATGACCATTATAATAGGTAGTAGGACCACTATAAGAGGTAACATGATCACTATAATAGGTAACAGGACCACCATAAGAGGTAACAAGACCATTATAAAAGGTAACAGGATCACTATAAGAGGTAACAGGACCATTATAAGAGGTAGTAGGACCCCTATAAGAAGAAACAGGACCATTATAAGAGGTAGTAGGACCCCTATAAGAGGTAGCAGGACCACAATAAGAGGTAGTAGGACCACTATAAGAGGTAATAGGACCACTATAAGAGGTAGTAGGACCACTATAAGAGGTAGCAGGACCACTATAAGAGGTAGTAGGACCACTATAAGAGGTAACAGGACCACTACAAGAGGTAGTAGGACCACTATACGAGGTAGTAGGACCCATATAAGAGGTAGCAGGAACATTATAAGAGGTAGCAGGAACATTATAAGAGGTAGCAGGACCACTATAAGAGGTAGCAGGATCACTATAAGAGGTAGTAGGACCACTATAAGAGGTAACAGGACCACTATAAGAGGTAACAGGACCACCATAAGAGGTAACAGGACCATTATAAAAGGTAACAGGATCACTATAAGAGGTAACAGGATCCCTATAAGAGGTAGCAAGACCACCATAAGAGATAACAGGACCCCCATAAGAGGTAACAGGATCCCTATAAGAGGTAACAGGATCACTATATGAGGTAACATACCCACTATAAGAGATACCAGGACCATTATAAGAGGTGACATACCCACAATAAGAGATAACAGGATCCCTATAAGAGGTAACATGACCATTATAATAGGTAGTAGGACCACTATACGAGGTAACAGGACCATTATAAAAGGTAACAGGACCACTATAAGAGGTAGCAGGACCACCATAAGAGGTAACAGGACCATTATAAAAGGTAACAGGATCACTATAAGAGGTAACAGGACCATTATAAGAGTTAGTAGGACCCCTATAAGAGGTAGCAGGACCCCTATAAAAGGTAACAGGACCATTATAAGAGGTAGTAGGACCACTATAAGAGGTAACAGGACCACTATAAGAGGTAGTAGGACCACTATAAGAGGTAACAGGACCACTATAAGAGGTAGTAGGACCCCTATAAGAGGTAGCAGGACCATTATAAGAGGTAGCAGGATCACTATAAGAGGTAACAGGACCATTATAAGAGTTAGTAGGACCCCTATAAGAGGTAGCAGGACCCCTATAAAAGGTAACAGGACCATTATAAGAGGTAGTAGGACCACTATAAGAGGTAACAGGACCACTATAAGAGGTAGTAGGACCACTATAAGAGGTAACAGGACCACTATAAGAGGTAGCAGGACCATTATAAGAGGTAGCAGGATCACTATAAGAGGTAACAGGACCATTATAAGAGGTAGTAGGACCCCTATAAGAGGTAGCAGGACCCCTATAAAAGGTAACAGGACCATTATAAGAGGTAGTAGGACCCCTGTAAGAGGTAGCAGGACCACTATAAGAGGTAGTAGGACCACTATAAGAGGTAACAGGACCACTATAAGAGGTAGTAGGACTACTATAAGAGGTAGTAGGACCACTATAAGAGGTAGCAGGACCATTATAAGAGGTAGCAGGACCACTATAAGAGGTAGTAGGACCACTATAAGAGGTAACAGGACCACTATAAGAGGTAGTAGGACCACTATAAGAGGTAGTAGGACCCCTATAAGAGGTAACAGGACCACTATAAGAGGTAGCAGGACAATTTTAAGAGGTAACAGGACCATTCTAAGAGGTAACAGGACCATTCTAAGAGGTAACAGGACCACTTGTGCCCATTATGTTGTTTGTCACTACTGTAGCCTCGAGGTTCGGGGTCAAATGCAGCCCAATGTGAGGCCAATACTTTTTCAATGGAGAGCATGCTGCATCCATTAAGTATGTTGTTTTTCAATTTACTCTCCAAAATGTACGACAGAGCCCGATATACCTCAAGCCTTGTCTCAAAAGCTTGTCCCTGGAAAAACAGGATGCGTCTGAAATCCTTCACCGTTAACCCGGCGGGCCTTTTTTAAAGACCTATTATTCTTCCTGTTTCACACAAAGACTGACTCGAGATCCACAGAAGTTATTTAAAACTGGTGCGGCCGTACTGTAAACACCAACCCCTCTGTGTGTTCTCCCTCCAAGCTTTACACAAGGAGCCGGCAGTTGACTCCCCACGGCACGAATACCAATAAAAACTGACAGAGAGTGAGAGTGAGAGTGAGAGAGAGAGAGAGAGAGAGAGAGAGAGAGAGAGAGAGAGAGAGACAGACAGACAGACAGACAGACAGACACAGGTAGAGAGACAGACAAAGAGAGAGACAGAGAGAGAGAGAGAGAGAGAGAGAGAGAGAGAGAGAGAGAGAGAGAGAGAGAGAGAGTGAGAGAGAGAGAGAGAGAGAGAGAGAGAGAGAGAGAGAGAGAGAGAGAGAGAGAGAGAGAGAGAGAGACAGACAGACAGACAGACAGACAGACAGACAGACAGACAGACACAGGTAGAGAGAAGGGGAGAGGGACAGAGAGAGACAGAGAGAGAGAGAGAGAGAGGAGAGAGAGATTTCCTGTGTAACTATCCCTGTTAGAGAGAGGTCCTGAGAAACTATCCCTGATCCCAGAGGTCCTGTGAGGGATCCCTGTTAGACAGAGGTCATGTGTAACTATCCCTGAGAGACCAGATTTCCTGTGTAACTATCCCTGTTATCCCAAAGGTCCTGTGTAGCTAGCCCTGTTATCCCAGAGGTCCTGTGTAGCTATCCCTGTTATCCCAGAGGTCCTGTGTAGCTATCCCTGTTATCCCAGTGGACATGTGGTAAAAAGGGAAGCAGGGCCCTGTGCTGCATGCCTGGGGTCAACACACCGCCACTTCCCCGGGGCTTCTCCCTCTCTTCCAGATAAGGAGCCCAGGCAGCCAGACCAGACCACCCATGGCTAGGACACAACCCCCGGCTCGGCCTCCCTCCCCACCTCCCTCTGTCTCTGACGGGAAGAGCTGGCAGGGACCCCAAGCTCTGCAGACCAGACTAGGGCGGCTGCCTCGGCAGCATCTGAGCCAGTGGGGAGAGGAGCTGTGTTTACATTCCCCACACTAACTCCAGAGCCAGTGAGACCTAACACGGATCCCTGAGCTCACCACTTTCCACCTCTCCCTGCTGGCCCCTCCTGCAGGGGTTTATCAGCACCTAGGCGTAGTGAGAGGTGGAGGAGATGTGCCGTTGCAGCAAACAAGGCCATGTGCAATCGCACTCTCTGGTTCATCTCTTCTTGCTGACATTTTGGCAGGTCAGATCAGAGACAAACAACAGGATGTGTGGAAGAAGATCCACAGGACGTTTGCGCCAGGCAGGGTGTATCTTGCCAGTTGTCTGCGCTTCCAGCAAACAAAAACTGATACACATATTCAGAAGTGGCAACATCCCCTCGCTAAGGTTACACGGCTATGTATGGTTGCCATAGCAGCCAAGGGAACAGAGCATGGCAACA
>NC_092179.1:28095558-28168058 GCF_045791955.1 Oncorhynchus clarkii lewisi | reverse complement strand
GTTATGTCCCCTTTATCTGTGACAGGACCTGAAGAAATGTCTCCATGAGGTCATCCAGCCAGGTCGCAGAGCCATCATCTACTGTATGGCTGAAACACATCCAGTCCTTCCTCACTTCTTATGGCAATAGGAGGGGAAAGGCCACCTTTTATTCTGGAAGATAGTCAAAAGGACCTGGCAAGGCACAAATGTACAGGTTCTACTAATACTCCTGTCTGTGTGCTCAGTAAAGCTCACCATTCTAGGTGACCACCAAAGCCACAGTGGAATATCTGGCGGAGATTGAGAGCATTCCGGCGGAGGGTGTTTGGAGGGGGAGAGCTCAAGGGACTGGGGGGGAGATGGGGTTGAGGAGGTACTAGTGGTAGTGGAGGGAGAGGTAGGCCACAAAGCCACAGCCCTGCAGAGGAAATGGGAGCGAGGGAGGCCCTTCTTTTCTCACCGTATCCATCCTCCTTCTCACTTCCTGGTCCGAGAGCAGCAGTGTGTCATTAGATGGGCTGGCAAACCAACGGCAGCCACAGGCAGCGCAGCACTGCTCCAAATACACCGAGCTCCAGTCTTACAGGTCCCAGTACAGCACCGATCCAAAAACACCTAGCTCCAGTCTTGCAGGTCCCAGTACAGCACTGATCCAAATATCTCTCTCTCTCTCTCTCTCTCTCTCTCTCTCTCTCTCTCTCTCTCTCTCTCTCTCTCTCTCTCTCTCTCTCTCTCTCTCTCTCTCTCTCTCTCTCTCTCTCTCTCTCTCTCTCTCTCTCTCTCTCTCTCTCTCTCTCTCTCTCTCTCTCTCTCTCTCTCTCTCTCTCTCTCTCTCTCTCTCTCTCTCTCTCTCTCTCTCTCTCTCTCTCTCTCTCTCTCTCTCTCTCAGAGCCTTTATTGGCATGGGAAACATATATTAACATTGACAAAGCCAGTGAGGTAGATAATATACAAAAGTGAAAAAAGGAACAATAAAAATGTACAGTAAACAGTACACATACAAAAGTTTCAAAACAATAAAGACATTACAAATTAGTGGGTATCGGCCTAATTCTGCTCTGCATGCATTATTTGGTGTTGCTGCATGTAGAGTCTCAATTTGGTGTTTCTCCCATTTTGTGAAGTCTTGGTTGGTGAGCGGACCCCAGACCTCACAACCATAAAGGGCAATGGGCTCTATGACTGATTCAAGTATTTTTAGCCAGATCCTAATTGGTATGTTGAATTTTATGTTCCTTTTGATGGCATAGAATTCCCTTCTTGCCTTGTCTCTCAGATCGTTCACAGCTTTGTGGAAGTTACCTGTGGCGCTGATGTTTAGGCCAAGGTATGTATCGTTTTTTTGTGTGCTCTAGGGCAACAGTGTCTAGATGGAATTTGTATTTGCGGTCCTGAGATTTACTGTCAGAGCCCAGGTCTGTCAGGGCCCAGGTCTGTCAGGGCCCAGGTCTGTCAGGGCCCAGGTTTGACAGAATCTGTGCAGAAGATCTAGGTGCTGCTGTAGGCCCTCCTTGGTTGGTGACAGAAGCACCAGATCATCAGCAAACAGTAGACATTTGACTTCGGATTCTAGTAGGGTGAGGCCGGGTGCTGCAGACTTTTCTAGTGCCCGCGCCAATTCGTTGATATACAGTGCCTTGCGAAAGTATTCGGCCCCCTTGAACTTCGCGACCTTTTGCCACATTTCAGGCTTCAAACATAAAGATATAAAACGGTATTTTTTTGTGAAGAATCAACAACAAGTGGGACACAATCATGAAGTGGAACGACATTTATTGGATATTTCAAACTTTTTTAACAAATCAAAAACTGAAAAATTGGGCGTGCAAAATTATTCAGCCCTTTGTTTTGGTGTGTTTGGCATTTGCTCAGTACATCGTTTTCATTGAGGACATGTATGAGTCTGCTGTTAATGATAATGCAGAGGATTTTCCCAAGGTTACTGTTGACGCATATCCCACGGTAGTTATTGGCGTCTATTTTGTCTCCACCTTTGTGGATTGGGGTGATCAGTCCTTGGTTCCAAATATTGGGGAAGAGGCCAGAGCTAAGGATGATGTTAAAGAGTTTTAGTATAGCCAATTGGAATTTGTTGTCTGTATATTTGATCATTTCATTGAGGATGCCATCAACACCACATGCCTTTTTGGGTTGGAGGGTCTTTATTTTGTCCTGTAACTCATTCTAGGTAATTGGAGAATCCAGTGGGTTCTGGTAGTCTTTAATAGTTGATTCTAAGATTTGTATTTGATCATGTATATGTTTTTGCGGGTCTCTATGTTTTTGGTTGGACAGGTTTCTCAATTTCTTTCTTAGATTTTTGCATTCTTCATCAAACCATTTGTCATTGTTGTTCATTTTCTTCGGTTTTCTATTTGAGATTTTTAGATTTGATAGAGAAGCTGAGAGGTCAAATATACTGTTAAGATTTTCTACTCCAAGTTTACACCTTCACTATTCCGGAACGTTTTATCCAGGAAATTGTCTAAAAGGGATTGAATTTGTTGTTGCCTAATTGTTTTTTGGTAGGTTTCCAAACTGCATTCCTTCCATCTATAGCATTTCTTAATGTTACTCAGTTCCTTTGGCTTTGATGCCTCATGATTGAGTATTGCTCTGTTCAAGTAGACTGTGATTTTGCTGTGGTCTGATAGGGGTGTCAGTGGGCTGACTGTGAACGCTCTGAGGGACTCTCAAGGGCTTTGTTGGCATGGGAAACATATGCTAACATTGCCAAAGCAAGTGAAGTAGATAATTATCTTTCTGTTCTAGAAAGGGAGTCAATAAGACTTCTGATCATCCCCATCAGTATCCATGTGTTTATTATCTGTTCCAGGCCACTCTGGAACCCCTGTAGCCTGCCTGGTGAGAGGGAGGGGTGCCTGGTCAGATGAAACACCTGGCGTGCATCCCAAATGGAACCATATTCATTACACTGAGCACAACTTTTAACATGGGGGCCCATAGGGATCTGGTCAAAAGTAGTGCACTATATAGGGAACAGGTTGCCATTTGAGAGACAGCCCTGACGTCAAGATGGGGCTGGCCTTTCCCTGTGAAAACAAAACATGGCAGGCTGGTGGAGAGAGGAGTGGAGCGAGCCCCTCTGTCTAAACATCCCCCGGGAGACAGATAGTCACGCACCTGGCCCTGTCCACAGCAGAGGCGTGAACGCTATCTCTCAGGAACACATCGGATAACACGGAAAAGAAAACACACACTCACACAAACATGCAGTAGGTACACAAAGCTGAAACGGGCAGTAGGTACACAAAGCTGAAACGGGCAGTAGGTACACAAAGCTGAAACGGGCAGTAGGTACACAAAGCTGAAACGGGCAGTAGGTACACAAAGCTGAAACGGGCAGTAGGTACACAAAGCTGAAACGGGCAGTAGGTACACAAAGCTGAAACGGTACACAAAGCTGAAACAGGCAGTAGATGCACAAAGCTGAAACATGCAGTAGGTACACAAAGCTGAAACGGGCAGTAGATACACAAAGCTGAAACGGTACACAAAGCTGAAACAGGCAGTAGGTACACAAAGCTGAAACATGCAGTAGGTACACAAAGCTGAAACGGGCAGTAGGTACACAAAGCTGAAACGGGCAGTAGGTACGCAAAGCTGAACATACACAGAGATACTGGACCAAAGGACCAACACACATCACCCAAACCAAAGAGCACAGACATGTCCTATCACACATGCATACAGTACACACACACACACACACACACACACACACACACACACACACACACACACACACACACACACACACACACACACACACACACACACACACACACACACACAGCTGTCTCACTATACTTGTGACAACTTTTTGGGGACCAACAATTGATTCCCATTCAAAATCCTATCCTATCCTAACCTTAAACCTAACCCTAAATCAAATCAAATCATAACCATAACCACTAACCCCTAAACCTAACCTTAACCCTAATTCTAACCCTAACCCCTAAGCCTAAAGTAGCCTTTTTACAAGTGAGGACCGACAAAGCGTCCTCACTTATCTGAATTTTTGTTGGTTAAGAATTTTTTTAAGGACCTTTGGTACTCACAAGTATAGTAAATTGTGCACATACACACCCACGCACCATGGTTCAGGAGTCACAGATTCCTACTCCCCACTCAACCTTTGACGTGCTCTACAGAGACCCACCCAACTGAAACATCAAAAACACGGGAGTGTCATGGGAAACTTTTATTCTTATACCATCTGGGTGCGTCCCAAATGACACCCTGTCCCAATGTAGTGCACTACTTTTGACCAGGACCCATAGGGAATAGGGTGCCTTGTGGTAACAGCCTCTGTTACATATATGTGCCTCCTCTGACTACTGACCTCCTAAAGTCAAGACCGTGGCGAGGCCCTCCGGTGCTCTGGAAGATAAAACATGCTTCCAATATTTGTCAAGCAGATTGAAACAATCCTATTTGCGCCAGAGAATTGAATCTCATAGTGAAGGTATGTGAAACATCCCTTTTCGCCGGGGTTCCTGTCATAAACACACACATTAAGAATAATGTTTCAAGAATTCCACTTTAGAAACGCGGAGTCGGGTGACGACCTACTTGTAAGAGGGGTGTGAATGTCGACAGACGAGCGGGCAACACAATGATTCAAAGAGCCATCCTGCTCTGCCACGGCAGGAAATCCCCAGCGTTCGGGGGCAAGGACAATCCTGGGTCTTCCTGTTCCCTCGCCTTTGCTCATCGGCCGCGAGGCCCCGGCGCTTACTCACTCCCTCACTCAGCTGAAGACCTCAAGCCCATCTGATCCTAATCAAACACAAACACCCCGTCCCCGAGCCCATCACTTTTGTGAAAGGACGGGCTCCTCATGCCGTGATATCCCAGCCCATGACTTCACTGACAGAAGTGCTGTACAAACTGCCAGAATGAGGGCGCTCATTCTTCACACTAAACTGGCAGAAAACAACCAAATTTATGGCCATGGCATTCCACCTTTTATGATTCGCTAAGGTCTTCCCCCGGAAACATTTCCATGTGGGTTTTTTCTTGGTGGAGGAAAACTACTGGATTTCTGGGATTCCCAGCCGGAGTTGATAAAGCTCCCGCGGTGGCTGGAGCGACTCTTCCCTCCAGAACTACAAACCGAGCCAGGGATGTACAGTAACTGCAGATGTATCTATTGACCTGAGAATAACTTCAAAGGGAGGATAACCATAAATTGAAGCGGGAAGAAGCAGCAGTCACGACTCTGGGATCGGCCCGAGCCAAAGACGAGATCAGAGGTGCACGAAAGATGAGATCAGAGGTGTACGAAAGACGAGATCAGATGTGCACGAAAGACAAGATCAGAGGTGCACGAAAGACGAGATCAGAGGTGCACGAAAGAGCACCGAAAAACATAGAGAATGTAATCCAAAGGTGATAGCGGAGTATTCCTAAAGGAATCCATCGCAACTGCAAGGTCAGGAAAACAATTCACGGTCAGCCGTCATCGGGTGGATATGGTTGTGACATTGACATATGCATTTTGACTTTTCACAGGTGGATTATACCGGAAATCCATGATGAGCAATACCCTTCGCACTGACCATGAACACAAGCTGTGGGACTGGGCTCCTGTCCAGAAGGTGCTAAGGTCAAACCCAGGTTGGCACATTGCAGTAGAATTCATAATATGCGGCCTCAGTGTGTATTGAGCTGTCTGACTAGAATGTGTAAAAGTAAATGCAGACAGGTCCTCCAGTAAATCATTCAATCATAATAAACTACTGCAACACACGCCCGAAAGGTGAATGGGGTTGTTTTAACGTGACAGCCAAGCATGGCTAAGCCAACTGTTTTGGTCTTTCCTACTGAAAGGTGAATGGGGTTGTTTTAACGTGACAGCCAAGCATGGCTAAGCCAACTGTTTTGGTCTTTCCTACTGAAAGGTGAATGGGGTTGTTTTAACGTGACAGCCAAGCATGGCTAAGCCAACTGTTTTGGTCTTTCCTACTGAAAGGTGAATGGGGTTGTTTTAACGTGACAGCCAAGCATGGCTAAGCCAACTGTTTTGGTCTTTCCTACTGAAAGGTGAATGGGGTTGTTTTAACGTGACAGCCAAGCATGGCTAAGCCAACTGTTTTGGTCTTTCCTACTGTGACATATTTATGATATGTGCGTATACTCTGCGATACTAAACCTCAACATACGTCACTGTAACAACACAGAGCAGTTAAGGGCAGTTAAAGGTCCAATAAAGCCGTTTTAATCTCAATATAAAATCATTTCTGGGTAACAATACAGTAAGTACTTTAATGTGATTTTTTTTCTCAATTAAAATGGTCAAAAATCAATACATATCGCTTCTTAGCACAGGACAATTTCTCAATCAAGAATTTTGATAGGACTGTCTCGGTCTGGGTGGGGAGGGGAAACTGAAAATCAGCTGTTATTGGCAGAGAGGTTCAGAACTCTTTCTTATTGGTAATGTCACCATGGAAGGCCAAAACTCCATTCCACCAAAATATTTCTGGAATTTTCCAAACAGCTCTTACACTAAAAGGGCATTATGATAAATTTCACAATTTCAAAGTATCCGTCCAACCTCATAGCGTGGGAATATATATAAAACACAGCATAATCAGGTATTTTACTGCACTGGGCCTTTAAGGGCAGTTTACCAGCCGGGTGTCAGAATGAGAGTCTGCATCACTGTACATCACCCCACATTCCAAAGAGTCTTACACTGGCACTGGGCTCCCTTCCCTTTCACCAGAGTGTGCCTCTCCCCTGGCCTTACAGGGTAAAAGCATCCCCTACTGCCAAGATCCACTGCAGGGCCGGGCCAGGACAGGGTGCTGGAAAACCTGTCCTCTTATAGTAAGGAGTCAACTGGCAGCTTTAGTCACTTAATTCCATTAAATAATCGTCACAGTATATTTCTTGTGTTGACTTCATAGTATGTTTAATCTGGCAGTTTATGTCACTTTATTCACTTTATTACATGTAAATAACCATCACAATATTTCTATTGAACATAGTATGTTTCTGTATATTTTCCAGTATATTCTTGTGTTAGCTTCATTGTATATTTCTGTATATTTTCAATATATTTCTTGTGTTGATTTCATAGTATGTTTCTGTGTTATTAGCAACTTAAAAAAATTATATAGTATTTGTATTTGTACAATTTTTTACCTACTTATTGCCTATTGTTTCTATTTCTAAGTTTTATATTGTTCAGATCAGAGCTCACAAGTAAGCATTCCATTGTACCGCCTGTGCCACGCTGCATCATGTGCATATGATGAATGAACTCTGATTTGAGCTCAGAGGAAACCAAATAAACAATCCCTCTCCAGTATCTATGCACGTACAGGTCCCCTGGTATTGTCAATAAAGGGTCATGATGGCAGAATCAGAGGTCGTTTTGAGGTCTAACCTCGTTCACCAGAACGGTAAACATAAAAAGATAAGCTGTAGGAGAAATGTAGATTCAAATGTTTATTCATAGCCTATACATCCTTCCTATCCACCCTGCCTCGATACTTTCTACTACACTACATCCTCCCTATCCACCCTGCCTCGATACTTTCTACTACACTACATCCTCCCTATCCACCCTGCCTCAATACTTTCTACTGTCTACTACATCCTCCCTATCCACCCTGCCTCAATACTTTCTACTGTCTACTACATCCTCCCTATCCACCCTGCATCAATACTTTCTACTGTCTACTACATCCTCCCTATCCACCCTGCCTCGATACTTTCTACTACACTACATCCTCCCTATCCACCCTGCCTCAATACTTTCTACTGTCTACTACATCCTCCCAATCCACCCTGCATCATTACTTTCTACTGTCTACTACATCCTCCCTATCCACCCTGCCTCATTACTTTCTACTACACTACATCCTCCCTATCCACCCTGCCTCAATACTTTCTACTGTCTACTACATCCTCCCTATCCACCCTGCCTCGATACTTTCTACTGTCTACTACATCCTCCCTATCCACCCTGCATCATTACTTTCTACTGTCTACTACATCCTCCCTATCCACCCTGCCTCGATACTTTCTACTACACTACATCCTCCCTATCCAACCTGCCTCGATACTTTCTACTGTCTACTACATCCTCCCTATCCACCCTGCATCATTACTTTCTACTGTCTACTACATCCTCCCTATCCACCCTGCATCAATACTTTCTACTGTCTACTACATCCTCCCTATCCACTCTGCCTCAATACTTTCTACTGTCTACTACATCCTCCCTATCCACCCTGCATCATTACTTTCTACTGTCTACTACATCCTCCCTATCCACCCTGCATCAATACTTTCTACTGTCTACTACATCCTCCCTATCCACCCTGCATCAATACTTTCTACTGTCTACTACATCCTCCCTATCCACCCTGCCTCGATACTTTCTACTACACTACATCCTCCCTATCCACTCTGCCTCAATACTTTCTACTGTCTACTACATCCTCCCCATCCACCCTGCCTCATTACTTTCTACTGTCTACTACATCCTCCCTATCCACTCTGCATCAATACTTTCTACTGTCTACTACATCCTCCCTATCCACCCTGCCTCATTACTTTCTACTGTCTACTACATCCTCCCTATCCACCCTGCCTCGATACTTTCTACTGTCTACTACATCCTCCCTATCCACCCTGCATCATTACTTTCTACTGTCTACTACATCCTCCCTATCCACCCTGCCTCATTACTTTCTACTGTCTACTACATCCTCCCTATCCACCCTGCATCATTACTTTCTACTGTCTACTACATCCTCCCTATCCACCCTGCCTCGATACTTTCTACCACACTACATCCTCCCTATCCACCCTGCCTCGATACTTCTACTGTCTACTACATCCTCCCTATCCACCCTGCATCAATACTTTCTACTGTCTACTACATCCTCCCTATCCACCCTGCCTCGATACTTTCTACTACACTACATCCTCCCTATCCACCCTGCCTCGATACTTCTACTGTCTACTACATCCTCCCTATCCACCCTGCATCAATACTTTCTACTGTCTACTACATCCTCCCTATCCACCCTGCCTCGATACTTTCTACTACACTACATCCTCCCTATCCACCCTGCCTCAATACTTTCTACTACACTACATCCTCCCTATCCACCCTGCCTCAATACTTTCTACTACACTACATCCTCCCTATCCACCCTGCCTCAATACTTTCTACTGTCTACTACATCCTCCCTATCCACCCTGCCTCATTACTTTCTACTGTCTACTACATCCTCCCTATCCACCCTGCCTCAATACTTTCTACTGTCTACTACATCCTCCCTATCCACCCTGCCTCATTACTTCTACTATACTATATCCTCCCTATCCACCCTGCCTCAATACTTTCTACTACACTACATCCTCCCTATCCACCCTGCCTCATTACTTCAACTACACTACATCCTCCCTATCCACCCTGCCTCAATACTTTCTACTGTCTACTACATCCTCCCTATCCACCCTGCATCAATACTTTCTACTACACTACATCCTCCCTATCCACCCTGCCTCAATACTTTCTACTACACTCTCCTCCCTATCCACCCTGCCTCAATACTTCTACTCTACACTACATCCTCCCTATCCACCCTGCCTCAATACTACTACACTACATCCTCCCTATCCACTCTGCCTCAATACTTTCTACTACACTACATCCTCCCTATCCACTCTGCCTCAATACTTTCTACTACACTACATCCTCCCTATCCACCCTGCCTCAATACTTTCTACTGTCTACTACATCCTCCCTATCCACTCTGCCTCAATACTTTCTACTACACTACATCCTCCCTATCCACCTGCCTCAATACTTTCTACTACTTTCTACTGTCTACTACATCCTCCCTACACTCTGCCTCAATACCTCCCTATCCTCCACCCTGCCTCAATACTTTCTACTACACTACATCCTCCCTATCCACCCTGCCTCAATACTTTCTACTGTCTACTACATCCTCCCTATCCACTCTGCCTCAATACTTTCTACTGTCTACTACATCCTCCCTATCCACCCTGCCTCATTACTTTCTACTGTCTCCTTCACACAGCCTTTAACCTACTATCTGCATGTTGTAAATACCCATCACTCGTCTCTTCCCCACTGTTTACACATCTGATAAGCCCCTATTGTTGTCACCTGTATCTTCACTGGGGCACATTTCATTCTCCCTCATTAGAGGAGGCTTGTAATGGCTTTTATACCTCACCCAGAGAGAGCCGTCTGATTAAAGAGCAGGCTACAACCTGAAACAAGGACACTAACTAACTGGGCAGGCCCAGATGTTGAAACGCTGCATCGTTACAGCCCCCCGGTGCCTACACTCATCGTATAACATCTCATTATGTTTTATGTGGACTTGCAGATGTCTCTTAAAGACGCCTGCCACCTACTGTACTGTACAGTCCTATACAGGACATGCCCATGGTCTGTAAAGTACGCAGTTAGTAGTATACAAGTCCCTCAGCAAACTTATATCTGTTTTAGTTTTGTGGGACGCGCTGCTTGGCAATGTGCTGTACGCCTTCCAGAGCGGAGAGAAGAAAATGAATCTAATTGGCTCATGTTCAGTCCCCTCGGTGACAGTGTGGAGTTCCAGGGTTTGGAGAGGGTTGTGAGACGTTTGTGTCGGCTTCGGGCTGAGTCAGGGAAGGAAGGGGGAGACGGGTGACGGGAGAGCCAGCGGATGAGGTTCATCTCGTGTGACACAAATGTGTCATTTCTCCTTCCTGTTTACTCAGAGCATGCCGAGGCAGCTGCAGCGCAGAGGCAGAACAGGGGTTAGAGCCAGCATGTCTTCCTCAAGTGTCTGCCTCGCACACGCACATCACAGAGAACCAGCCACAACCATTTATACAACAAAATACAAGACTGTCATGACACTTCCACAAGATAACTGACAGATTCACAGTCACAGGTAGATGACATGACTGATCATGACACTTCCACAAGAGAACCGATAGATGCACAGTCACAAATGACATGACTGAGAAAATTAGTCCACAATGCTGTAGCATGATCAAATGCCATGGATGTGGCCTACTAGGTGATGATATATGCAGTGCACATTAGTGTCTTCAGGCAGTGTTGTTACAGAATGTCTGGAAATACAGTGGGACGCTCAGAACACCAGTCTTCCACACTGTGGCTTATCCATCTTCTCCACTGTGTCTATCGCTCAGGGTGAGATGGTGCCAAAGAGCTCCAGACCACCCGCTCAGCGGAGGGCTCAGGCTCTCTGCCTGTTTGATGAAGATCACTGAAAACTTAATGGGGCTCGAGCTGCATAACCCTCCCTAATCATAGGGCCTCCCTTTATTTAGGGAAGAAGCCCAGTCTCTTTCATGTCCCACCATGTGTTTACCACAGGCCATTACGATCAGCTGCTCTGGTCACAAATGACACCCTGGTATAGTGCACAGCTTTTGAACGGAGCCCTGTGGTCGCTAGGGCACAACATAGGGAATAGGGTGCCATTTGGCATGCAGCCTAGGTCAGTGTTGTTTAATCTACCAGAGATGAAAACAGAAGTGTTTGCTAATGGGTTTGTGTGTGCTCCATCAGTCAGGATGCGGGATGCTGCTAGACAGAGAGACATGACACCAACTGGGCTAAACCATTTTTTATTTAACCTTTATTTAACTAGACAAGTCAGTTAAGAACAAATTCTTATTTACAATGACGGCCTACCCAGGCCAAACCCAGACCCCAGGCTGGGCCAATTATGCGCCGCCCTATGGGACTCCCAATCACGGCCGGTTGTGATACAGCCTGGTTTCGAACCAGGGTCTGTAGTGACGCCTCTAGGACTGAGATGCAGTGCATTAGACCGCTGCCCGACTCGGGAGCCCCTACACTAGGAGCCTACAGACAAACAGATAGCTATCTATACATCCTGTATGGACGGACATTCTATTGCTTCAGGACCATGGAGCAGTTGAGACAGGCTTTACTCTATCCTGTCAAAGCTCCATGAAATGTGGGAAACAGGGAGAGACCTGAACACAAGTTGGGACTGTGATTGAAGAAATGGGAGCAAAGCTGTTGAAACAGCAAAGCTGTTGAAAAATGGTGCACATAGTGTGTGTGTATGTACACAGGGAAACTGTTGAGCATGAAAAAACCCAAATGGTTTGTCTTGCCCATTCACCCTCTGAATAGCACACACAAACAATCCATTTCTCCATTATACCAAAAACGTATTATTTAACCTGTCTCCTCCCCTTCATCTACACTGATTGGACTAGAACAAGTGACATAAAAAACTAAAAAACAACTGACATCAATAAGGGATCCTAGCATTCACCTGGTCAGTCTATGTCAAAGAGAGAGCAGGTTAAGGGATCATAGCATTCACCTGGTCAGTCTATTTCATGGAGAGAGCAGGTTAAGGGATCATAGCATTCACCTGGTCAGTCTATGTCAAAGAGAGAGCAGGTTAAGGGATCCTAGCATTCACCTGGTCAGTCTATGTCAAAGAGAGAGCAGGTTAAGGGATCATAGCATTCACCTGGTCAGTCTATGTCAAAGAGAGAGCAGGTTAAGGGATCATAGCATTCACCTGGTCAGTCTATGTCAAAGAGAGAGCAGGTTAAGGGATCCTAGCTTTCACCTGGTCAGTCTATGTCAAAGAGAGAGCAGGTTAAGGGATCATAGCATTCACCTGGTCAGTCTATGTCAAAGAGAGAGCAGGTTAAGGGATCATAGCATTCACCTGGTCAGTCTGTGTCAAAGAGAGAGCAGGTTAAGGGATCATAGCATTCACCTGGTCAGTCTGTGTCAAAGAGAGAGCAGGTTAAGGGATCATAGCATTCACCTGGTCAGTCTATGTCAAAGAGAGAGCAGGTTAAGGGATCATAGCATTCACCTGGTCAGTCTATTTCAAAGAGAGAGCAGGTTAAGGGATCATAGCATTCACCTGGTCAGTCTATTTCATGGAGAGAGCAGGTTAAGGGATCATAGCATTCACCTGGTCAGTCTATGTCAAAGAGAGAGCAGGTTAAGGGATCATAGCTTTCACATGGTCAGTCTATGTCATGGAGAGAGCAGGTGTTCATAATGTTTTGTACACTCATTGTACATGAGTGTGTGAGAGACTGTGTGTGTGTGTTTGTGTGAGTACATGTGTGCATGCTTGTGTGTGTGTGTGTGTGTGTGTGTGTGTAAGTGTGTACTTGCACATATGTGCAATGCAACAGTGACTAAAGTGAATGTTATCGATCCTCTGACTCTCTGTGATTTAGGGTGCAGGCAAAGTAGAGTGGACTGGACCTTGGCAGAACGTAGCATCCCCTCAGAGCCAAAACGCTTTTAAGACAGTCATCGGCAGGGTTGGGTAGGTTACTTTCCAAATTTCATCCGTTACAGTTACCTGTCCAAAATTGTAATCAGTAATGTAACTTTTGGATTACCCAAACTCAGTAACGTAATCTGATTACATTCAGTTACTTTTAGATGACTTTCCCCTTAAGGGGCATTAGAAGACAGAAATGTATGTTACCAATTGAATGAAATGTATTTCAGGATAAATCAATGTTAAAGTTTACATAGCTGTATGGGTTGGTTATGTAGGCTTCTTCTAACTCAGCCCTTTCTTCTACATATAATAATACGATTAAATGATATCTTTACATTAAAAACCAAAGGCTATCAGAATTCCAGTCATTCCAATAAATGTTACACCCCTTGACCTTCAAGAACAGGACTTGAAAATATGGAAGTACAGTTTAGCAAAATTGTTTTACCTGAGCATAACCCCAAAAAGAAGGACTTATTAGCCAGCCCTACTCTGTTGTTTGTGATTTTGTTATCATGGAGGACTGATCGGGTTCATTGATTCTAGTTGAAAAATAAATGCTTTGCACATGGAATAGCATGCTTTGAGCACTACTGAAAACTGCTATTTGCTGCATTTGCTATAGGCCTCTTGTTTACCTTTTTGTTGGTGACACTTTGATATCTTGATAATATACAGCTGTTTAAAGGGCAAATCCACAGACGAAACAATAACAAAATGGCTGCCCCGCCTCTGTTTTGGTGAAAAGCTGTCACGTCTAGCTCCTGTTCCTCCCCTCCGGCGTACGACGTCGCCAGAGTACTAACCACCGGTCCTGAGATTCATCATTACGCACACCTGGCACTCATCATTATGCGCATCTGTGAATCATTATGATTCACACCTGGACTCCATTACCTTCATCATTTCCTCCCCTTTATATGTCACTCTCCCATGTTTACTCACCAGTTGGTATTGTTATTGTGTATCGGCATTCTGTCTTATGTTAGTGTCATGTTCTTGGTTTTGTTGTTTTATTAAAACGTTTCACCTGCACCTGCTTCCGACTCACCGCCTCATCATTACAAAGGCTGAGGGATGGGCCTGGAGAAATGTAACCACTCTCAGATTAATAGACAGAGCTATGGATGCAAGGACTGACCATCCATAATATCAAAATGATTGTTTTAACCATATGAGGCTGTACAGTGTTTGTTTACATTTACAATGTTTACAAACATTGGAGAAAAACAAGTTTATATTTTAGGTTCTCATTGAGTGTGACAGTTGAACTAAGCTCACGTGTCCATTAGGCCTATGGATTATTATTATTTTATCAGCATGAATTAGATTGAGCAATAAAAGCCCCACTTTTATTCCATAGGCTGGGATCCGCCCTATGCAGCTGTTGTTCCATAGGCTGGGATCCGCCCTATGCAGCTGTTGTTCCATAGGCTGGGATCCGCCCTATACAGCTGTTGCTCCATAGGCTGGGATCCGCCCTATGCAGCTGTTGCTCCATAGGCTGGGATCCGCCCTATACAGCTGTTGTTCCATAGGCTGGGATCCGCCCTATGCAGCTGTTGTTTCATAGGCTGGGATCCGCCCTATACAGCTGTTGTTCCATAGGCTGGGATCCGCCCTATACAGCTGTTGTTCCATAGGCTGGGATCCGCCATATGCAGCTGTTGTTCCATAGGCTGGGATCCGCCATATGCAGCTGTTGTTCCATAGGCTGGGATTCGACCTATGCAGCTGTTGTACCATAGGCTGGGAACCACACAATAAAGCTGTTGTTCTATAGGCTGGGATCTGCACTATGCAGCTGTTGTTCCATAGGCTGGGATTCACACTATACAGCTGTTGCAAGAGGGCATTTTTGACTGGCTGTCCACTGGTTTCAAAAACAATGATTGATAGGCATCTTAAACTTCTTGAATTCAATCATTATTGGGTTCAAATACACATTTAGATTTGTGAACAGCCATCCACAACAACCACATTCCGTAAGGCGCAAATAGCTAAATGAGACAGCAGCAGTGTAATTCACACCAATGCGCTATGTAGATATCAATAATAAGTGATATCCCTATCGCTGTAGACTACACCACCGCTGTCATCCTTACCTCCAAGCTTTTATTCAAGTTAGATAATCTTTGGATGCCGACAGCAGTCACACCATTGGAAGACATAACTTGGACTGTAGCCTACAAAACCTATTCCTGCTCTTTTCCCGCAATCCATCAAACGCATTTGGTGTGTCATCATAGTGGTCTCTGGCTTGTGGTCAGACTCACTCAGGTGGAACAAACATCCTTTCGGAATTTAAAAGTACTCCTCAAAGTAATAATCTAGTTTTTCAAAAGTATCTGTAATCTGATTACAATATTTTTGCTGGCAACGTTACGGATTACAGTTTTTGTAATCCCTTACATGTAATCCGTTACTCCCCAACCCTGGTCATCGGCTAGCACCACTCCATCAACGCAATGTCACACACAGGCCAAACAAACACGGTGAGAAGTCGCTGCCCATTTCTAGATGATCACTGGGAGTACGATACCATTAGCACATTCAACTGAGTTTAAATCATGTTCTGGACAGAAAGCACTTTTATTTTCTCTGCACAAAGGAAGTAAATCTAATGGATAAAAAGTAAAGAGCCAGGCTTAACGTCTCTGACTTTCACAGCCAACAATATCCGATTCTCCCACACTGGCCGACTGCCTGAGTGTAATAGTTTAAGCAGCGAGAACCATATGTGCACTGCAAATATGTTGGTTTAACTCTTAAGGAATTAAGAGCAACCTGACGTGATAATATCAAGTGTGACGTGCTCTTCTTCTCCTCTCCTCTCGAACAGCTTATTGTATTTGGCGGAGAAGTAGAAGGTCTGGTTTCTTGACTTGCTTCCAAAGCAGTGTTACGATTGGCATGATAACGGCATCTAACCTCCGTCAACAGAACCTGATTGTCTTGAGTTTCCACTGAGTTCTACCCACCCCCGCCCCACATTGTGATATGCTGACTGGAACCTGAGTCATCTCCAAGTCGTGACTTAACAACCTTGGGTCATTGTTGTTTTGTTGTTCTAAGCATTTCTTTGTTTGAAGTACAACGATGGCAGGAGACATCCTCTAGTACGAGCAGAAGCGCATCACTGGCGCTTTGACAATTATTAAGTCCATTTCTACAGGTGGATATCACTTCAGTACATCCCACAAAACAGTTCTGGAGCTTTTGTTCAGTCAGGATAGAAATGGATTGAGTGTGAGTCTCTCTCTCCCGCTAAAGAGCAGCACTCGTGGCGGAGTGCTGAGAGCCTCACGCTCCCCATCTCTCTTCATTAAAGCCTCCTGACCAAAACCAAATGCGTCTGGAGGGGGGCT
The DNA here is from genome assembly GCF_045791955.1 of Oncorhynchus clarkii lewisi. Taxonomy (NCBI): domain Eukaryota; kingdom Metazoa; phylum Chordata; class Actinopteri; order Salmoniformes; family Salmonidae; genus Oncorhynchus; species Oncorhynchus clarkii. The sequence goes on along the minus strand of NC_092179.1, from coordinate 28,151,365 downwards.
GGCGGGCAGTCCACCCACACCGTGCCCAATTAAGGTCCTCTCTGAACAGGGCTCAGGCGGTCGCTGCCGCTGCCAAAGCCTAAACATTTGTCAGGAGTTAATCTGCCCGCCTGGCGTGGCACGGTGCGTCTGCCTGCCTTATGAATGGCCTGACACATCATCCTCCACTTTGCAGGCACCACCATGCAGGCACCACCGTGCAGGCTCCACCGTGCAGGCACCACCGTGCAGGCTCCACCGTGCAGGCTCCACCGTGCAGGCTCCACCGTGCAGGCTCCACCGTGCAGGCTCCACCGTGCAGGCACCACCGTGCAGGCTCCACCGTGCAGGCTCCACCGTGCAGGCTCCACCGTGCAGGCTCCACCATGCAGGCTCCACCATGCAGGCTCCACCGTGCAGGCACCACCGTGCAAGCACCACCGTGCAGGCACCACCGTGCAGGCTCCACCGTGCAGGCTCCACCGTGCAGGCTCCACCGTGCAGGCACCACCGTGCGGCACAAGGCTATAAAAGGAGTCGTCTGAGAGACGCGTGCCTCTCGCTATGATTTCACTAGCGCTGCTTACGTCTGCTGGAGGTGCCGGTCCAACAAGCAGAGAGGCATAGAGCTGGTCAGACTGTACACTTGCTGCAGGGGTGAGGTTATTGTACACATAACAGGCTCCTGTCAAAAGCAACTCTGTCTGAAATAATATGCTATGTGTGGGTACGTGTCCTTACAGCGTAGTACAACTTGCTCAGTGACCTGTTGTTGTATTTTTAAGTGCAGTTCAATCTGCCAATGCACCATGACTCATGAAGCTGTTTTGTCTTGACAGATTAACACTGACAGCCTATAGCTCTTCTTGTTCTAAGGGAGTGGCAGCACCACACCCAACAGCAACGCCTGACTGTTTGGCTACAGCTCTCTCAGATATCTCTGCAATGCTACGATGCTATTTACCATGTATCCTACTGGTGGTCACTGCAATGCAGCAGCTAGAGTAGGTAGACCGAGTGCTGCAAGATAGAGGAGTGATTGATAGCGCTTAAGGGTTGTCCCAAAGAGAGAAATCACTCGGGTCCATTCCTCCACAACAACAGATGCATGCATTAGCTCAACATCAATGAAAAAGCAAGTCAAAGTGTGCAATTTGTGGAGCACTTTGTGGCAATGCAGAAAATGAGTCTGTCTCCAGGTCCAGACCATGGTGATTGAGGAACTTGAGAGGCGATAGATTGTACCAAACAGGCCATGTGCACGTAGATTAGGGCTTGGTCATCAACGACCCGATCGGACAGAACCTTTTGTGGCCATAAGATAAACCACACATTCCCATTTCACTTTGTGCCTTTTCAACGTTATTCCATTTGAAGCAACTCTGACTTATTTGGAATGGAATGCCCTAAAACCTGATTGTCTAGTTTTACTGATACACCGGCTCCAGAGTTAAATGTTTGGTGCAAATATAGGACAAACGCAGTAGTCAGCTTTGGGCATGATGTCGTCACTAGTTAACACAGCCACAAAGTCATAAACCCCACCTATGTCTACAACTTATCTTCTTAAAATCTGCATCTACTAACTATGACCTTCACCCCACTGCTAACCTTATGCCTAAGCAAATTCTAGTTGACATTAAGTTTTATGATATAGCCAATTTTGACTTTGTGGCTGTGTTATCTAGTGGAGACCCTGGCCTGACAAAGCCACTTATCACTATCTCGCTCAACTGTTTCATGGGCAGACACTGTGTGTTATGTTAGATTTGGGTTACAGAACGGTTACGGAAAGGTTTGTTATAACAGTAGCTTTTTTTGAAAGCTTGAAGTCATTGCACGGTGATTCATCTTCAATGTTCCATTGTGGGAGTGTTTTATTTGATCCAGACTAGGCAGTGGAACCTCTGGCAGCAGAAAAGCCCGTCCCCATTCTGGAGTCTAATACAATTTTCCACCCAAACAAATAGCGTCATGGCACCTGTCACAGCCAGCACAGGGAGAGCGCTGAGCAAGGAGAGCTATCCCAGGGGGCAATGCTCCTCATTGACCACCTGGTTGCTAGGAGATTTTACCTAAGTGAATTAATGAATCCACTACCCATTACATTTTCTTCTCAGGTTCTTTATCCATATTGACAATGTCTCAGGGTTCTGTTATTGTTAGCTAAATGCTGAGTCATCAGGGGACTATGATGCTGTACAAATTGGACTATGAAGGCACATAACCAAATCTTAACCTTGAGCAATAATGTAGACAAATGGGAAGAAGAGAGGGAACAGAAAGATATGGCCAACGCTGAGAACATAAGTAATACTCCCAGGTCGTTGAACAGGACATGTTGGAGACATGTTTCAGTGATGAGTTGAAGCTAGGTCTCTCACCAGCCAGGTCTCAGTGGGGGTCAGGTCTGAGGCTTATGATTGGCTGAGCCTCCTGGAGCCAGTCAGATCACGGCGTGGAGAGAGCGCTGCTCCCTCGGCCCCTGTGAGAAGCGCTTAGATTGCTGGACTGTGAAATTACCACAAACACACAGCAAAAACGTCTTCTCCTTGTATCATTTGCCAGGAATGTTCATTTCAAACCCCCCAGATTCTGCAGTTGGCGAGATGACTGTATTACCATTCTGTGTCCTCAGCACAGAGACGCAGCGCAAATATATAAACAAAAAGGGGACATTTAGAAAACACAACAAAGTCCCACAGAGCTCCAGAGTAGGAGTTGGACCCCAAAAATAATAATTGTTGGCAGAGGTCAGACGATTTCAAGTTTTGCAAATGCTTCGCAGATGGGCTGCCCCACAGCCAAGCACAAACCAAAGCACACACACACGCAAAAACACATCTGAACGAATATATAAATAACTAAATAATACGGTCCGCTCCGAAACCTCAGGAAATAAATGGAGGATGACTGAAGGTTTCAATTGAGACACCAGCCGTAATTAGATCTGGATAATGATTTTTGTCCCTCGTCTTTTTCCTTCAGACCCAAGACATATCCACTGCACGCCCACTTAAACATGAGGTCAGCAGAGCAGAGATGGTCTGTGGGCCGAGGCAGTGGGATTGGTGGGAAACCGTCTCTCTCCCTGTGCTAATACCGGCTGGAGATGGTCTGGGCTGAGGCAGTGGGATTGGTGGGAACCCGTCTCTCTCCCTGTGCTAATACCGGCTGGAGATGGTCTGGGCCGAGGCAGTGGGATTGGTGGGAAACCGTCTCTCTCCCTGTGCTAATACCGTCTGGAAATAGTCTGGGCCGAGGCAGTGGGATTGGTGGGAAACCGTCTCTCTCCCTGTGCTAATACCGGCTGGAGATGGTCTGGGCTGAGGCAGTGGGATTGGTGGGAAACCGTCTCTCTCCCTGTGCTAATACCGTCTGGAAATAGTCTGGGCCGAGGCAGTGGGGTTGGTGGGAAACCGTCTCTCTCCCTGTGCTAATACCGGCTGGAGATGGTCTGGGCCGAGGCAGTGGGATTGGTGGGAAACCGTCTCTCTCCCTGTGCTAATACCGGCTGGAGATGGTCTGGGCCGAGGCAGTGGGATTGGTGGGAAACCGTCTCTCTCCCTGTGCTAATACCGGCTGGAGATGGTCTGTGGGCCGAGGCAGTGGGATTGGTAGGAAACCGTCTCTCTCCCTGTGCTAATACCGGCTGGAGATGGTCTGTGGGCCGAGGCAGTGGGATTGGTGGGAAACCGTCTCTCTCCCTGTGCTAATACCGGCTGGAGATGGTCTGGGCCGAGGCAGTGGGATTGGTGGGAACCCGTCTCTCTCCCTGTGCTAATACCGGCTGGAGATGGTCTGGGCCGAGGCAGTGGGATTGGTGGGAACCCGTCTCTCTCCCTGTGCTAATACCGGCTGGAGATGGTCTGGGCCGAGGCAGTGGGATTGGTGGGAAACCGTCTCTCTCCCTGTGCTAATACCGGCTGGAGATGGTCTGGGCCGAGGCAGTGGGATTGGTGGGAACCCGTCTCTCTCCCTGTGCTAATACCGGCTGGAGATGGTCTGGGCCGAGGCAGTGGGATTGGTGGGAAACCGTCTCTCTCCCTGTGCTAATACCGGCTGGAGATGGTCTGTGGGCCGAGGCAGTGGGATTGGTGGGAAACCGTCTCTCTCCCTGTGCTAATACCGGCTGGAGATGGTCTGTGGGCCGAGGCAGTGGGATTGGTGGGAAACCGTCTCTCTCCCTGTGCTAATACCGGCTGGAGATGGTCTGGGCCGAGGCAGTGGGATTGGTGGGAAACCGTCTCTCTCCCTGTGCTAATACCGTCTGGAGATGGTCTGGGCCGAGGCAGTGGGATTGGTGGGAAACCGTCTCTCTCCCTGTGCTAATACCGGCTGGAGCCACTGTGCAGAGTCGCTGAGGAATAGGCCTAATACACACACACACCACTGGCAAAAGCAGCAGTGATGCTCCGCTGAATGTTTTCACAAATGGGGTTGCACCTACTAATTATGGTAATAGCGTGCACTTAAAGGCTGACGTATGGACAAACTGTTGCGGTGGGCTGGCATGGAGTGCGGACTAAGGTCGTGGCTCAGAACGCTGAAGCCAGTAATCCGCTGTCCTGGTATAACCTCTTTTGAGACTCACATTTTGTTTTCATTTTCCTCTAATTAGTTGTATTAAATTGGCTCTTAAAAGCAATTTTTGCAAAGCACCTGGAATAAAAGGATTTGGTCGCCCTTAACTTTGTTTATCTTGGTGTAGGGATCTGGCATCGTATCTCTGGGATAAAGCTCTTCAGACTGCAGACCCTCTCCATTCCCTCATGGAATAAAAACCCCTCCTTGTAAGTCCAAAGTTATCCGCAGACAGGTTGACGTATGCACTGTTGATTTGCTCGGGGAGATAGGCATTCCCTACTCAACTATCATATCTTGCTGCTACATCCAAGCAACCTTACCTATCTTATTCTTGTGGGTTTATGCACACAGCTGGCTATCAACTAAACTCAGATAAGCATTGAGCTCAAAGCTACACCGTATGTGTCTCTCCCAGAGTTGAACTGGTCAAAAGTTAATCTCCCTTCACAGCTCAGCTCTGCAGCTCAAAGAGTACATGAGGTCAGTCACAGAGTACATGAGGTCAGTCACAGAGTACATGAGGCCAGTCACAGAGTACATGAGGCCAGTCACAGAGTACATGAGGCCAGTCACAAAGTACATGAGGCCAGTCACAAAGTACATGAGGCAAGTCACAGAGTACATGAGGCAAGTTACAGAGTACATGAGGCCAGTCACAGAGTACATGAGGCAAGGCACAGAGTACATGAGGCCAGACACAGAGTACATGAGGCCAGACACAGAGTACATGAGGCCAGTCACAGAGTACATGAGGCCAGTCACAAAGTACATGAGCCCAGTCACAGAGTGCATGAGGACAGGAACAGGGTACATGAGGCAAGCCCCAGAGTACATGAGGCCAGACACAGAGTATGAGGCCAGTCACAAAGTAAATTAGGCCATACACATAGTACATGAGGCAAAACACAGAGTATGAGTCCCGTCACAGAGTACATGAGGCCAGACACAGAGTAAGAGGCCAGACACAGAGTACATGAGCCCAGACACAGAGTACATGAGGCCAGACACAGAGGACATGAGGCCAGACACAGAAGACATGAGGCCAGACACAGAAGACATGAGGCCAGACACAGAGGACAGGAGGCCAGCAACAGAGTACATGAGGCCAGAAACAGAGTACATGAGGCGTGTCTAGGATTGCACAAATCCAGTAACTTTCTCCAAACTCCCAGGTTTTCCAGAAATCAACGTTGGAGGATTTTGGGATTTCCTTTATATTCCCTCCCGATTCTGTGAATCTTCCAATCTGGATTTCTGGAAAACCTTGTAATTTTGGGAAAGTTATCGTAATCTTGCAACCCTAGTTCATGTTACACTGATATGAAAACAGTAGTGTAAGTATCCTCTCCCAGTGGGCCTGTGCTGTGCCCACAACGTGCCCCTCTAAAAGAAACACTGGCTGCGTCACAGGGCAGGGAGAAATGCTTCAGTACTTAATAGGGCAGCAGTAGCAGCAGCACTCCAACCGGACCCCCAGAGGAGTACTCACATCAAAGCACTAAGCCTTTCTCCTCTTCTCTCTCTCCCACTCACTCACTCTCTCTCTTTCTCCCGCTCTCTCTGCCTCACTGACACTCTCTCTTTCTGCTGCTTTCTCTCTTTCTCAGTTTCTTTCTGCCTCTCTCTCTCCCGCTCTCTCGCTCTCTCACTCTCTCTCTGCCTCACTCACTCTCTCTCTTTCTCCCGCTCTCTCTGCCTCACTGACACTCTCTCTTTCTGCCGCTCTCTCTTTCTCAGTTTCTCTCTGCCTCTGTTTCTCTCTGTCTCAGTTTCTCTCTGCCTCTCTCAGTTTCTCTCTGCCTCTCTCAGTTTCTCTCTGCCTCTCTCAGTTTCTCTCTGCCTCTCTCAGTTTCTCTCTGCCTCTCTCAGTTTCTCTCTGCCTCTCTCAGTTTCTCTCTGCCTCTCTCTCTCTCTCAGTTTCTCTCTGCCGCTCTCTCTCTTTCTGTCTTGCTTGCATTCTTCCTCTGTATCTCTCAGCCACTTTGTCTCAGAACAGTAGATCTATACCTCCCTCCCTATCCACATTTCTCTTGCTTTCTCTGTCTGCCTGGCCATTAGAGAGAGAGAGAGTGAGACAAGAACCAGTTAGACTTTAAGTCCCTGCAGGAAGTGGTGCTGCCTGTATCTATAGGAGACATCAGGGTTGTCTTGGGCCTATCGTAACGACGAGAGCGGTTTGGATTGTGTTGCCTGAGGATGTGTAAAGGCTAATACTACTGTAAAGAGAACGCTGTGTTCCCCCAAGGACATCCACACAAGACAGAGAGGAGATAAAGCGCAGCAAGAATCATTACTGAGAGAATGGAACAAAATGACACAGGCCAGATGACAAGACAATAGACGGTTTTTGAGTTGATGTGAATAAAACAGCCCTGTTTTTGATCGTCTGATGCCTGGCACGTTGTCTCCAGGGTTCACAACAAAAGGTTATTGTGTCAAATGAAGAAACAAATATGGACTGTTCTACCATCGTCATCTTTAGGCTGGTGTGAAGCATATCAGTGGGGTTTAGGTGTCCGTGCAAAGCCTTATTCACTATAAGAGAAAAACAACATGCATTGTGGGAAAGATAGCTTACAACAGAAGTACACCCATGAATCATCTTCACAATGCAGACTTGATAATCACTTCTGTCATTTACTGGGGAAAATAGATTTTTCCTGTCAAGTCACATGATCCGAAACAACCCAGGACTCTATTTATGAATGGTGCTGAGCTTTCATAGCCAGCCCAGAGGGGGAAGCTGTATCTGTGCTGTGCTGTGTTATGAGGCAGAGGCAGAGGTAGAGGAAGCTGACAGTCAGTAAATGGATTAAATGGGGAGGGGGAACTTTCACCAACCACAACAAGGCTTTAGCGCCTCGACGCAGCAGCGATTACAGCCTTTTCCAGCGTAATGCAGTTAGGGGGACGAGGGGCTGGCGAGCCAGAGACAAAGCACCGTATATACTGGCATTAGCAGAGACAAAAGGCAGGGGCTAGGGGATTAATCATGATCACCCTGTCAAGTGGGGAGGCATCGAACACTGGTCACAGAAACACTGGAGGCTAGACTAAATGCTAGGCTACATGTTAGGCTACATGCTAGGAAACATACTAGGCTACATACTAGACTACATGCTAGGCTATATGCTAGGCTATATGCTAGCCTAGCCTCCTGTGAGGTGTATTCTTTCCTTCTTCAATTTGTTTTCTCCTCTTAAGCAGAGAACATTAAAGACCGGAGCTCTCCTGTGTGCCTGAGTGTGAAAACTAAAAAGGAATTACAATGAAAGCAGCAGCTACTCTGTACATCGTCCCCGGTCGACGCAATTCAAACAATGTGTGAGAGAGGAGTGGATGTCTTTTTATTCTTTTGTTACATTCTTACCACCTAACCAAGAGACGACCAAACCTAAAAATCAATCGAGACCTGTTTTCTTAAGTTTAGTTGTTCACAGTCAGTGGACGTGACAGCTGTATTGAATCTGACTTCCTTGTTGGAGGACAGCATATGTGGTGGTGGTTGATGAGACTGTCTGTCACTGGGTGATATGTTTTCTATTATCTTATTGGACGATTAACTGAGACGCAGCCTCATTCTAAATGCATAAATCACTCAAACGTAAAACTCATTAATCTGCTGGTCGTGCAGCAAGAGGTAGGCTGCATCCCAAATGGCACCCTATTCCTTATATAGTGTACTCCTTTTGACCAGAGCCCATGGGGCTATAGGGCACTACATAGGGAATAGGGTGTGATTTAGGATGCATATTAAGAGTTGGCCATGAGAGGGATTTGAGAGCTAGCAGGACCCCTCACTGGTAAAATACATTCATCTCCCCTCGCATTAACACATTTCTATTTGTCAAAATCACAACTTACACATCAGACTTGTTATTTGTCAAAATCACAACTTACACATCAGACTTGTTATTTGACAAAAAGGGTATGAGATGTCACTGCCTGACAAAAGTGTTGAGGGTGAAGACATGACGAAAAACAAAGAGGTGAAAGTTACTGCTTTTCAAACAAAGTGGCTGGCAGGAGGTCCGGATGAAACCCCTCCTAGTCAGAGTTCTCCGAGCGGGCCTGTCCCACCACGGTTCAGCCAGCTAGCTATTCATCCTCTAAGTATATTTTAATGAGGGCCTGGTAAACTTGTATATGATTCTGATGAAGGTCTCTGGATGCTGGCCTGGGTTCTGTTATGGCTGAGTCCTCCCTGGTAGCTGTTGCCAGCTCCTATAATGTTTACTCAGTTGAATAACATAGCATGAGAAAATCCAGCGCTGCCCATCTCTACCATGACTAGCCTCTGTTGGGTTCTTTTAAACCCTTATGCGCGCACTCACACTCACACACACACACTAAACATAACACACACACACACTCACACACTAAACCTAACACGCACACACACACACTAAACCTAACACACACACACACACACACACACACACACACACACACACACACACACACACACACAATAAACCTAACACACACACAAGAAACCTAACACACACACACACACACACACACACACACACACACACACACACACACACACACACACACACACACACACACACACTGAAACAAACAAGCTGTAGGGTGGGAAATCTTTCACACAGTTTTCATCCAATCCTCTGGCTCTCTCTGCATTAACACAAGACTGAAGCGATTTTTAAAATGCAGCAGTGTTCAGAAAGTGCAGTATTGGGTAACCGCTGCATCAGACCCTTGCGGTCAGGTTTTACTCAACAGAAATACATCCTATAGAAAGAGAGCCTGGGTGGGACCAGTGTGAGGTGATAGAACGTTGTGTTTAAACCACTCAGAGAGCAAGACAGGAGGTTTGTGTAGGACTTGACTTTGAGCACGAGACAAGAGATTTGCAAGGTTCAGTTTACAGAGAAAATGGATTCTTAAGTAGTTAAAAAGTAGTCCATGGAACAAAGCTTCTACAGGTGCAGCATATAAACAGTCCCATAGGGGGGAAATGTATGGTACTGTTGGAATGCTCTGAGGTTTATTAGCAACAAGCAGCGGCTCTGTTCAGGAGTATAGTACAGTATTGTATACAATGGCAAGAAAAAGTTTATGAACCCTTTGGAATTACCTGGATTTCTGCATACATTTGTCATACAATTTGATCTGATCGTCACGTCCTGACCATAGAGAGCCTTTATTTTCTATGGTGGAGTAGGTCAGGGCGTGACTGGGGGGTTAGTCTAGTTTATATTTTCTATGTGGGGTTCTAGGTTGTTTTGTCGCTGCCTCTAACTCCTCCTTAGGAATGGCGATACTATGAGGAGAATACCGGAGAATAGAGGAACAGTGACAATATGAAGGTACACGGCTAGCACGGAAGCCCGAGAGGCAGCCACAATACATTTTTGAGGGGGGCACACGAGGAGATTGGATGAGTCAGGTAGGAGACCTGAGCCAACTCCTTGTGCTTACTGTGGGGAGCGTGTTACTGGTCAGGCACTGTGTTATGCAGAGATGCGCACGGTGTTTCCAGTGCACTCTATTCCAGCTCCTCGCATTGGCCGGGCTAGAATGGGCATCCAGCCAGGAAGGAGGGTGCCAGCTCAGCACTTCTGGTCTCCAGTATACCTCTTTGGACCAGGATATCCTGCGCCGGCTCTGCGTACTGTGTCTCCGGTGAATCTGCACAGCCCAGTGCGTCCTGTGCCTGCTCCCAGCACTCGCCCTGAGGTGCGTGTCCCCAGCCCGATACCACCAGGGCCGGCACCACGCACCAGGCCTCCAGTGCCCCTCCAGGGCCCAGTACGCCCTGTGCCTGCTCCTCGCGCTCGCCCTGAGGTGCGTGTCACCAGCCCGGTACCACCAGTGCCGTCACCACGCACCAAGGCCTCTAGTGCCATCACCACGCACCAGGCTTCCGGCGACAGTTCCCAGTCCAGAGCTTCCGGCGACAGTTCCCAGTCCAGAGCTTCCGACGATGTTTCACTGTCCGGAACCTCCAACGACGGTCCACAGTCTGGAACCTCCAACGACGGTCCACGGTCCGGAACCTCCTGAGACGGTCCACGGTCCAGAACCTCCAATGACGGTGCACAGTTTGGAACCTCCTGAGACGGTCCACGGTCCGGAACCTCCTGAGACGGTCCACGGTCCGGAACCTTCTGAGGCGGTCCACGGTCCGGAACCTCCTGAGACGGTCCACGGTCCAGAGCCTCCTGAGACGGTCCACGGTCCGGAACCTCCTGAGACGGTCCACGGTCCAGAGCCTCCTGAGACGGTCAACAGTCAGGAACCTCCTGAGACGGTCAACAGTCAGGAACCTCCTGAGACGGTCAACGGTCCGGAACCTCCTTAGACGGTCAACGGTCCGGAACCTCCAGCTCCATGGCAGGAGCTTTCCTCTGCACCGATGTCCAGTCCAGGCGTGGCGTCCAGTCCCGCTCCATGGCAGGAGCCTTCCCCTGCGCCGATGCCCAGTCCGAGCACGGCGTCCAGTCCAGCTCCAAGACAGGAGTCTTCCTCTGCGCCAATGTCCAGTCCGAACACGCCGTCCAGTCCAGCTCCATGGCAGGAGCCCTTCTCTGCCCCGATGCCCAGTTTAGACACGCTTAATCCCGCTCCATGGCAGGAGTCTTTTTCTGCACCTAGATCCAGTCTGGACACAGTGTTCAGCCTGGGTCCATGGCTGGATCTGCGGGATGAGCGGGTTCTTCGTCCCGCACAAGAGCCGCCCCTGATGCTGGCGGATCCGAGGGATGAGCGGGTACTTCGCCCCGCACCAGAGCCGCCACCGACACTAGACACCCCCCCCTAACCCTCTCTTTTGGTTTCAGGTTTTGCGGCCGGAGTCCGCACCTTTGGGGGGGGTACTGTCACGTCCTGACCATAGAGAGTCTTTATTTTCTATGGTGGAGTAGGTCAGGGAGTGACTGGGGGGTTATTCTAGTTTATATTTTCTATGTGGGGTTCTTGGTTGTTTTTTCTATGTTAGGGTTTTGGTATGATTCCCAATAAGAGGCAGCTGGCTATCATTGTCTCTAATTGGGGATCATACTTAAGTAGAATGTTTTCCTCCTGTGGGTTATGGGATATTGTTTATGTTTTGAGTTAGTGTATGTTACACCTCTTTGTTACGGTTCGTTGTTTGTTTCGTTCTTTATTTGTTGTTCTGTGTGTTTCTAATAAATAATATGTGGAAACCATATCGCGCTGCATCTTGGTCTGATAATTATTCCAACGAACTTGACACTGATCTTCAACTTAGTCACAACAATGGACAAACACATATTTTTCTTGTCTATATTAAATATGTAATTTATGCAGAAATCCAGGTAATTCCAAAGGGTTCACCTACTTTTTCTTTCCATTGTATATAGTATAGTACCCACTGTATAGTATATAGTATAGTATAGTATAGTATAGTATAGTATAGTATAGTATAGTACCCACTGTATATAGTATAGTACCCACTGGACACAGACGTCAGTTCAAAGTCTAGTTTTGATTTACACTTGAGTTGTCAACTAACGTGAATCCAATGTGAATTCTTTGAACCATGTATTTGGATTTCATTTAAAGTTGGGTGAAAAAAAGAGACATTCGTTGACGACTTTTTGAAAATCCAATCAGTTTTAACACTGATTCAACATCATCTCATTGATTTATTTTGTTGAAATTACGTGGAAAGAACATTGACTGAACCAGTTTGCGGCCAGTGGATACCCATGCTACTCAGCCACACAGTATGGCCTTACATGACTCCGCCACAGCTGGAGTTCTGTCCTATTGAGAAGACTGGTGGGTGGCAGGGGAGGGTGGGGGAAGGTGGGGGGGAAGACAGGTCCAGACACCGCATCAAAGGCCTTGCTGGAAATAGAGGAAACAACGACACGTGGAACCAACCAGCTTCACATGCAGACAGAGTACAGCGCTGATTAGCGCTGAGGAAGTCTGTCTGATTCGCTCCCAACAGATGCCTGCATGGGACACGGCTTAGAGAGAGACAGATCCCCCCGTGAGGCGAACCCCTCGTTCACCACCAGCTGCATAACACCAGCAAGGGACTCAGACGAGAAGCCCTGATTGGGCAAAAAAAGAAGACAAATTGAGAGAGCCGTCCAGCGTTCTCCCTAACTAAGCCGATATGTAAACAGAGGCGGTGGCGAAACACCTGCTAGCAATTTATTAACGCAACGAAAGGAGGGAGGCGCCAGGGCAAGGTGGGGGAGGAGGGGGGAGCCAGGGTGAGGTGTGGGGAGGAGGCGGAGCCAGGGCAATGTGGGGGAGGAGGGGGGAGCCAGGGTGAGGTGTAGGGAGGAGGGGGAGCCAGGGCAAGGTGGGGGGAGGAGGGGGGAGCCAGGGTGAGGTGTGGGGAGGAGGGGGGAGCCAGGGTGAGGTGTGGGGAGGAGGGGGGAGCCAGGGCAATGTGGGGGAGGAGGGGGGAGCCAGGGTGAGGTGTAGGGAGGAGGGGGAGCCAGGGCAAGGTGGGGGGAGGAGGGGGGAGCCAGGGTGAGGTGTAGGGAGGAGGGGGAGCCAGGGCAAGGTGGGGGGAGGAGGGGGGAGCCAGGGTGAGGTGTAGGGAGGAGGGGGGAGCCAGGGCAAGGTGGGGGAGGAGGGGGGAGCCAGGGCGAGGTGTGGGGAGGAGGGGGGAGCCAGGGCAAAATGGGGGAGGAGGGGGAGGAGGGGGGAGCCAGAGCGAGGTGTGGGGAGGAGGGTGGAGCCAGGCGAAGGTGGGGGGAGGAGGAGGGGCGCCAGGGTGAGGTGGGGGGGGGGGGGGAAACAAACCATATTTTACCCTAGAAACAGATCTGCTCTATTAGCCTTTAAGCCAGAGGCCTTGAGTGCTGAGTAATTTGGGGGGCTGCAGGTAGTACAGACGCAGGCCCGTGTCAGGGGCTAATGTGCTTCATTAGCATGCGTCCCAAATGGTACCCTACTTTAGACCAGGGCACATAGGGTCTGTTCTCAATAGTGAGCTAACGCAGAGCCATTAGAGAGAGGAAGGAGGAGGGAGGAGGGAGGGAGTGGGCCCTGGTGCCCCTGGTCTGTAAAGTAGACTGGTAACATTAGTTCTGCGTGATTTAGGTAATTACTTCAAGAGCTGTAGGACGTGCCTGGCCACCGAAAATACTCCAGGGCTCACGCACGCAGCATGTTGGTTCCCCCATATTGCTGAGCGGTGCATATCGATGACATCCTACTGAATGAACTGAACATACGCTGGGTTTGAGATGATAAAACGGCTTCCCAGGCATCGGTGACAGTCGACACCCAAAAAGGTTTTGTTTGCTGAAAGGTGTGCAGAATAAATACGCGTTTTTCCTACGCATGGAGCCGTGCAGATACATAACTCACCGAGCGGTGTCACCACACAGTGACCAGTCAGCTCTTTAGTCTATGAATAAATAAATGTCGAGAAGAGGGTTCTGACTTCGCTGGACAGGCCAGGAGGTCTCCTGGTGTACAAAAGACCCCGGGGAGGTCTATCACTGTCGAGGTGATCGCTACACAGGACGGGTCATTCATAAAGAAAACAAGGCCCCTCTTTTTCAACCGACACATCTCTACACAGCACTCCCTCTCTCTTACCTCCCCTCTCTTCCCAGCTGAAATCAGAGAGGTCACTTGGTTTCCTCCCTCTTCTTTTAGGTTCCTCTTCCTTCTTTTGCCCTTGGTGTTGTGCTCCGGTTGTTCGAGGACACACAGCAACCCAAACGTCGGACCAGACCTGGGTTCAAATACTAATTGAAATCCTTTCGAATGCTTCATTTGGGCATTATTGCGCTTGCCTGGCACAGGATAGCCTTGTGGTTAGAGCGTTGGACTAGTAACCGAAAGGTTACTAATAAGAGAGCTAATAAGGTACAAATCTGTCGCTCTGCCCCTGAACAGACAGTTAACCAACTGTTCCAAGGCCGTCATTGAAAATAAGAATTTGTTCTTAATGACTTGCCGAGTTAAATAAAGGTTAAATAATAAAGTGGAAAAAAATGGCATCAATAGAATAGTCAGAAAAGTGCAAACCCAGCCCATCTGCCACCCTAGACAGAAAACGCTAAAAGTATTTAAAAGATTTCAAATAGTATTTGAACCCAGGTCTGCATCGGACACAGGCAGTAATGTAGTTATGCCTTAGAGTAGGACTTTAGACCATACAGAGTGAATGGTTGGCTTGGGAGGCTCATTAATCATCCATGCTGTGTTGAAGGCACTCCTGCAGTAAAAAGGTCTGATTCGATAGTACGCGGCCCGATTATCTGTTATTATGCTACCAGACGAGGACTCACACAGGTGTTCCGAACGGACGCCGTTTCCCGACTGCCACCCCTGGATACGGGAGAGGAAGTAGTCACTCAACTAGCATCGTCTGACTATTGTCAGCACAAGACAAAACCCCTCATAGCCCACCCAAACTGAAAACTACAGGCATGTTTTCTATTGGACTTTGGTCCTTTCAGACCATTACACCACCTCAAGACCAACCGAAGAAATAGGCTTTCCAGTCCAGGTAGCTACAGTACTTCATACGATGTACAGGCCAAACACCACCTCAAGACAAACAGAAGAAATAGGCTTTACAGTCCAGGTAGCTACAGTACTTCATACGATGTACAGGCCAAACACCACCTCAAGACCAACCGAAGAAATAGGCTTTCCAGTCCAGGTAGCTACAGTACTTCATACGATGTACAGGCCAAACACCACCTCAAGACAAACAGAAGAAATAGGCTTTACAGTCCAGGTAGCTACAGTACTTCATACGATGTACAGGCCAAACACCACCTCAAGACAAACAGAAGAAATAGGCTTTACAGTCCAGGTAGGTACAGTACTTCATACGATGTACAGGCCAAACCAACACAGACACTACCTGATGCACAGTAGCTGAAGATAAGCGTCCATGCTCACTGCCATAGATAGATCATCCTTGGGCCTACACAGTACACGTCCTGGGTAGAGCTGGTGCCTTTTACAGCCCAGAGATCCAACGACACTACAGCTGGTCTGGACCAGTCCGATGCCACCACTGCTTCCCAGAAACCCTCTGGAGGGAGATGTTTTGGAGGTTAGAGGTGTGTAATTGCTTTCATGCACCCTAGCTCTTTATGAATGGACAATGACCATTAATATTCATGACAGATGAATGATGACTGTGGCAGCTCCTCGCCCCAAAGCCTGTGGCTACTCCTGGTCCATGCAGCTGCCTACACAGCTACCGGCTGCTGTACAGTACACAGGGATTGACCATCGTAGACTTTAGACAGTTGAGGTAACAACAGAGATGGACTGAGACAGTGGTTATGAAAAGCTACTGATCTGCTGTCTAAGAAGAGATCATTGATGCAGGCGGGGAAAGTTCCAGGATCGTGCTGCTTACTCAGAAATGTTTACACCCACCCACCCACACCCACCCACCCCCCCACCCCCCCACCCACTACCAGTTGACCCGAACCCCCCTATTCACTATTCTCCACAGCAGCCGACACTAAGATTGACATTAAACAGTATCTGTGATTAGTGTGTGTGAATTTAGAGACAGACCTTGAAAAGCTCCCTCTGATTGGGGTTCTGTTATGTTTGGAAGTGATAAAACGCTGGAGCTTTCCAGTGGGGATCATAAAGTCATTATCATACAATAGCAATGTGACGCTCTGTATAAACTCTGTGAACACTGTGTGCCACGGGATCCAAAGAAAATACAGTTCATCTATTTTCCAAGCCACTCTTACATTCACACACACACACACACACACACACACACACACACACACACACACACACACACACACACACACACACACACACACACACACAGTGCACAAAAACACACTCCTTGCATAATTCATGAAACTAACTATAACCCCTTTGTTCTCAGCGGATAAAGGTCTCTGAGTAATTGTACTGTATGGATCATCAGTCTACATGGGATATGGCAATCTTACATATAGATCAAACGCGGCTGCATGCTGTGGAAAATAAAACTCCCCTCTATTGCAGATGGACACCCAAGAGGCTATCAAAGAGAATCCATTGTCAAACTGTCAGAGAAACTAAAACCCTCAACGCAACCCTCTGTCCAGTCTACCACGCAACCACCCTATCACATTCTGATCCCAGTCCCTCTCATCCATTCATTCACTCACTGCTTTATGTCCTAGTTCTCTTGAATGGTCACTGAATGTGACCTCTCGGACCGCTGGCGTTGACCCTTACCTGTTTGGCGGACAGGTCCCCCTTGGAAGGCACACTGGGGCTGCTCATTGGGCTCACTGGGGTACTGCGGCTGCCCCCGTTGAACAGTGCCCGCACCGACGTCAGCCACTTCATGATGGATCCTGGCGGGTGCAGGGGTGCTTTGGCTTCAGTTAGGTGCCAGAAAAAGAGTCTGGGACCTTGGCACGACACTCACGGAGGGCCCCTGTAAGCTATGACCTGGAGCTGTGAAGACGCAGACCACTCTGCGGTTGTTGTATACCTTGTAGGACTGTTTCTAATGCTGGTTCCTGTCCTCTCCTTGTAGGACTGTTTCTAATGCTGGTTCCTGTCCTCTCCTTGTAGGACTGTTTCTAATGCTGGTTCCTGTCCTCTCCTTGTAGGACTGTTTCTAATGCTGGTTCCTGTCCTCTCCTTGTAGGACTGTTTCTAATGCTGGTTCCTGTCCTCTCCTTGTAGGACTGTTTATAATGCTGGTTCCTGTCCTCTCCTTGTAGGACTGTTTCTAATGCTGGTTCCTGTCCTCTCCTTGTAGGACTGTTTCTAATGCTGGTTCCTGTCCTCTCCTTGTAGGACTGTTTCTAATGCTGGTTCCTGTCCTCTCCTTGTAGGACTGTTTCTAATGCCGGTTCCTGTCCTCTCCTTGTAGGACTGTTTCTAATGCCGGTTCCTGTCCTCTCCTTGTAGGACTGTTTCTAATGCTGGTTCCTGTCCTCTCCTTGTAGGACTGTTTCTAATGCTGGTTCCTGTCCTCTCCTTGTAGGACTGTTTCTAATGCTGGTTCCTGTCCTCTCCTTGTAGGACTGTTTCTGATGCTGGTTTCTGTCCACTCCTTGTCGTGCCTCAAGACTATCACAGCGCAGGGGAAATGGGTGTGACTGGCTCAGCTCACTCCCCCCACCAGCCACCAGCTCCAGTGACACTCAATCCACTCACCCTATCCCACAACCACCGCCATCTGTCGCTTCCTCTTTTCTCCCCTATCCCCTTCTCCCTGTCCCCCTCTCCTCCCGTTAGCCCACCAGCCCCCCCACTGAGCCAGGGGGATTACTGATGGCAGTCTGCACATCAGATAGATGGCTAGCATTAGCGGAGCTTGGCGTGCGCCACACACAGTCTTTTGGACAGTAACGTTGGGGGGTGGGGACAGGGCTGGGGTAGAGTGGGCTGAGGCTATAGGGAACCAGATCTAATTTTCCAGCCCAGAGGGTCAAGTCGCCCCAAGGTCATCGCTGACTAGCCGAAACAATTCCACACAACCCGAACACAAGCAGCTGGTTGGCCACTGAGAAGAGCAGGACCTGGCATGACTGATTACACTGGTGTATGTGCATATGTCACTGGATAGTCTATCTAGTCCCTATTCCTCTTCCCCAAGTACTACTGATGGCTGTTTAGGACTTTACTACATCCAGTCACCTGGCAGGAGGAGAGCTGTGTGTGTTTTAGTGTGTGTGCATGCGTGTGCGTATAGGTTCCAAGACTAACGAGCGTTCAGGGTTGGCAGGCAGGCAGGCCGGTATCCATGGACACACACACCTCCCTGTGGTGCGCAGCTTCAGCATCAATTAAATGTTGTCACAGAGCATCTTGTCATGGCTGCCTAGACCCTGCATGCCTTCACAGTGAGGAGGAAAGACGAAGTGGGCCACTACATCACTCAGACAGCCCTGTTGTCCACTTAATCTGGGCTCCGGGGCTTCTTCTAGGTACAGATCTAGGATCAGCTTCCGCTCCCTCAACCCTAACCTTAACCATTCGTGGGGGAAATGCAAGATCAGTGTCTAGAGACAACGTCACCCTACTTTCATCAGGACACAGTGAAATGAGGACAAGGCATTTAATTAAACCAAGACATTTAGCTCCAATGCAACAAAGGAATGAACCATGAATATATAATGAACATGTAAAATGCATGAGGTAATGCTAATCACTACTTAGCTAACATCCTAAAAAGGTATAGAATAGAGCTGAATGATTTCACACGTTTATCACTGACAACCCTGTAATACAGCTTAGCCTAAATTATTCATTGTGGCCAAGTGCTCCAACAATCAATGGGGTTGTACTGTAGTCAGAATCTGTTTCGCTCATGTCATCCCAGGACAAGCTTTTATTTTCTATCTGAAAGGCTGAGTCTTTCATGGGAAGAATGTCCTCGACATCCCTCAACAGCCGGTACCTCTCTGACAGACAGCTGGTTAGACTACGGTACCTCTCTGACAGACAGCTGGTTAGACTACGGTACCTCTCTGACAGACAGCTGGTTAGACTACGGTACCTCTCTGACAGACAGCTGGTTAGACTACGGTACCTCTCTGACAGACAGCTGGTTAGACTACGGTACCTCTCTGACAGACAGCTGGTTAGACTACGGTACCTCTCTGACAGACAGCTGGTTAGACTACGGTACCTCTCTGACAGACAGCTGGTTAGACTACGGTACCTCTCTGACAGACAGCTGGTTAGACTACGGTACCTCTCTGACAGACAGCTGGTTAGACTACGGTACCTCTCTGACAGACAGCTGGTTAGACTACGGTATCTCCCTGACAGACAGCTGGTTAGACTACGGTACCTCTCTGACAGACAGCTGGTTAGACTACGGTACCTCTCTGACAGACAGCTGGTTAGACTACGGTACCTCTCTGATAGACAGCTGGTTAGACTACGGTACCTCTCTGATAGACAGCTGGTTAGACTACGGTACCTCTCTGACAGACAGCTGGTTAGACTACGGTACCTCCCTGACAGACAGCTGGTTAGACTACGGTACCTCCCTAGACAGCTGGTTAGACTATGGTACCTCTCTGACAGACAGCTGGTTAGACTACGGTACCTCTCTGACAGACAGCTGGTTAGACTACGGTACCTCTCTGACAGACAGCTGGTTAGACTACGGTACCTCTCTGACAGACAGCTAGTTAGACTAGGTACCTCTCTGACAGACAGCTAGTTAGACGGTACCTCTCTGACAGACAGCTGGTTAGACTACGGTACCTCTCTGACAGACAGCTGGTTAGACTACGGTACCTCTCTGACAGACAGCTGGTTAGACTACGGTACCTCCCTGACAGACAGCTGGTTAGACTACGGTACCTCTCTGACAGACAGCTGGTTAGACTACGGTACCTCTCTGGTTAGACTACGGTACCTCTCTGACAGACAGCTGGTTAGACTACGGTTGACAGACAGCTGGTTAGACTACGGTACCTCTCTGACAGACAGCTGGTTAGACTACGGTACCTCTCTGACAGACAGCTGGTTAGACTACGGTACCTCTCTGACAGACAGCTGGTTAGACTACGGTACCTCTCTGACAGACAGCTGGTTAGACTACGGTACCTCTCTGACAGACAGCCGGTTAGACTACGGTACCTTTCTGACAGACAGCCGGTTAGACTACGGTACCTCTCTGACAGACAGCCGGTTAGACTACGGTACCTCTCTGACAGACAGCTGGTTAGACTACGGTACCTCTGACAGACAGCTGGTTAGACTACAGTACCTCTCTGACAGACAGCTGGTTAGACTACGGTACCTCTTTGACATTTGAAGAGATAGTGACTGATGTTATCGACCACCACAATGAACCTGTTTGATGACAGCAACCCCTCCCAGAATGTGTCAATATCCTGGCTGTGCGTGACTAAAGTGCATGCAGCTCTAAGACCAGGCTGCAGGCTGCAGCCATCTGGGGAGGGAAGCCTCCATACTGGTGTGCATGTGGTGCTGAAGATAGAGCCAATGGTTTAGTTTGCATACCAAATTGCACCCTATTCCCTATTTAGTGCACTACTTTTGACCAGGGCCCATAGGAATCGGGTGCCATTTGGGACCCACATCTAGAGTTCGATGTATTTTCTACATCCCTATCGCAGCGTGCCACTGCATATGGCACTGCATTGGTCTGTGAGTATACGGGAAGAGCAATGTCTGTCTGTCTTTCTGTCCTGGAGACAAAATTATGAAAAGGTGACATTCTGAACATTCTGAAAACACGTAAATTGATATGTTGTGGAGGACAATAGAAGAAGTGACAAGCACTGGTGGCTTTCCAGGCAAAATAATGACTGGTGACTCACCCCAGTGTGTGTGTGTACGTATGTGCATACATGTGTGTATTGTGCAGACACATGGACGTGTGTGTGCGTGCGCCGTGTGGTGTGTGTGTGCATTCGCCGTGTGGTGTGTGTCCGTGCGCCGTGTGGTGTGTGTGTCTGTGCGCCGTGTGGTGTGTGTGTCCGTGCGCCATGTGGTGTGTGTGTGCGCGTGTGCAGGGGAGGTCGGACTTGTAGACCTAATGAAAGCCGTTCTGGTACAGTGTAAAGCCATATAATCAGTTCAACATCACTCGTAAAGAGGCAATTAGATGTTATATGAAGCAAAACCAAGAAATAGTAGGTCTTAAACAATGTCCATAGGGAGAGACCATAACAATGAATGAACCAAGTGCAGCGCACATTTCTGTGACCAACAAAATGAAAACAGTCAAGCTCAACACGTGTTGCTATTGAATCTCAGATGAGAATGATACAGTCTTCCTGGTGAAATGTACAGGAAGCAGACCTCTTAACAGATCACTTGGCTCAGCTTGATTCACATACTGTGTGCAAATTATTATTATTGGCCTCACTTCATGTGCAACATGGCGATATGTGGTGATTTGCTTACCTTTCATATACTTCCATCTGAAAAAGTTCATATTTTCTCTTTAAAAGAGAACAGAAGGCTTCAACAGACATCCCTGTATCCACCATAGAGCCCCCCAGAATACAGATTTCCCTCTGGTTTCACTGCAACAGACATCCCTGTACCCACCATAGAGGCCTCCAGAATACAGATTTCCCTCTGGTTTCACTGCAACAGACATCCCTGTACCCACCATAGATGCCTCCAGAATACAGATTTCCCTCTGGTTTCACTGCAACAGACATCCCTGTACCCACCATAGAGGCCTATTCCCTATGTAGTGCACTACTTTTGACCAGGGTCCTATGGGCACTGGTCAAAAGTAGTGCACTTCATAAGTCCAGAATTGGCTCTGGAAACTCTACAGTATCAGCACCACCGCTACCCAGTCCAAGCACACAAACATCCAGCTGCAAACATGTTGAAGAACCACAACCAGAGAGGGGTCTTTCTTTCCCAGTAGCCTTTGAGACGAAGGGGGTTGTGTGGGGGGGGGGGGGGGGGGGCGTCATGAGTGTTTCTGGTGCGCGGGTTCCAGTTTTGGACGCCCTCCACGTTTCCCTGCTCCCACATCCCTGCTTTTCAGCACTCACTCCATGTTGAATGCCTGACGGAGACGCCTGCTTTCATCCCGGTCCAAGCGGCTAGGGAGAAAATCAAGAGGGCCTGTAAACGTCTCCTCATGAGAGAGGCATTAAAATAAATTCACTTGTGGTTCCCTTAATCCAAGCAGGAACGAACGGGCCTCCAGCTCCACCCGATAGGCATTTTCTATACAAACAAGCAACTTGCCACCTTCACAAAGAGAGGATTCGTTTTGGGTACAGAACACTGTCGCGGGTGCCTGTGTATAGGCTACATGCTAGTCTGGGAAATGACTTCAGCTGTCACTCACAGGCTGAAGGTTGAGGCTGATGCAGATTGAGTGTTAAAGCTCCATTTAATACACCAACACAACACAGTATAAGATACAGTGATGTCATGAATCATGATGAACACCGAACAGAGTGAGTTCATTCAACACAATGTTCTCCAAGAAAGACAGCAAATCCCCATGGAGGTCCTGTCTTGACATATGCATGGTATTATAGTGTATGGAGTGGACATGGCATGGCATGGCGAGAGAGAGCGAGCGAGAGAGCGAGAGAGCGAGAGAGCGAGAGAGAGAGAAAGAGAGAGAGAGCGAGAGAGCGAGAGAGAGAGCGAGAGCGAGAGCGAGCGAGAGAGCGAGCGAGTTGAGAGAGAGCGAGAGAGAGCGAGAGAGCGAGCAAGAGAGCGAGAGAGAGAGAGCGAGCAAGAGAGCGAGAGAGAGAGAGAGAGAGCGAGCGAGAGAGCGAGAGAGAGCGAGCGAGAGAGCGAGAGAGAGCGAGAGAAAGAGAGACGGCAAGAGAGAGCGAGAGTGAGCGAGAGAGCGAGAGCGAGAGAGCGAGAGAAAGAGAGAGAGAGAGCGAGAGAGAGAGAGAGAGAGAGAGAGAGAGAGAGAGAGAGACACACTTCACTCCAGACGATTACCATTAGTGTGTCAGAGAAAATGATGAGGCCTGAGTTCAGCTGACTCCCAGAAGGGATGAAATGTACAAAGACGTTAGGAGTCACTCTCTTCTCTGCCCCCTCCTTGTGAGGTCTCCTCTGTGTGTGCTGGTTTCGTTCTTACTGTAGAAGTTCTCCAATAGAACAATAGGGACACTTACATATGGACTAGACTAGACATGACATTACAGTATTACTCCCTGAAGCGGAGCACAAGAAGCAATTAGCCAGATATGTTTTGCACTAGCACCGCACGGTTCTTTTCTGGTCTGTTCATAATCATCACTTGGGTGGTTGTTTGGAAGTGTGGGTCTTCTCCAAATAGAGGCCTCCAGAGCCTGGTTCCCTTCTTTGTTGCACAGACTTTTATCATGGATGCACCTCAAACGCACCCCCTCCTCCCAACTCGCCTCGATGGACACATTCTTCCTCACAACAAAAGCAATTTTGTAAATGCTATTAAATGCAGCAGCATAGTGGACAGAGGTGACCATAAATCAACCACCGCGCAACACTGCAACTCTGCTTTAAGTAAAATGCCACAAGTCACATCTTCGTCTCCATAGTAGTTCTTCATCAGTGTGTGTTACCATAAACATGCCTTTGTTTAATTAGGGCTACAATTCTGTGATATACGACCCTTCAGCTCCCACGTGGCAGGTTGTTTGTAACCAAGGCAACACAGACATTCCTAATTGAACAATGATATACTGCAGGCAGAGAAGGGATGTTTTGATACCATTATTACATACAGTACATACATACATACATACATACATACATACATACATACAGTACCAGTTAAAAGTTTGGACAAACCTACTCATTCAAGAGATTTTCTTGGGGTGAAGACATCAAAACTATGAAATAATACATATGTAATCATGTTGTAACCAAAAAAGTGTTAAACAAATCCAAATATATTTTATATTTGAGATTCTTCAAAGTAGCCACTCTTTGCCTTGATGACAACTTTGCACGCACTTGGCATTCTCTCAACCAGCTTCATGACGTAGTCACTTGGAATGCATTTCAATTAAGAAAATGTTTCCTTTTGGTTACTACATGATTCCATATGTGTTATTTCAGTGTTGATGTCGTCACTATTATTCTACAATGTAGAAAAAAGTCAAAACAAAGAAAAACCCTGGAATGAGTAGGTGTGTCCAAACATTTTACCGGTACTGTACATACATACAAACAGACATACAAACATACATACCGTAAATGACAAGGTTATTGCTGAGATAAACAGAAGAGGGGAGTAAATAAAGTGACCTATATAGGGACACCTCTAAGCATCATGGGAGAACCCGGGTGTTGTAGCAGGCATCGCCTGGCTGGAGTTTTCACGGTCTCTTCATCATCTGCCAGCGGATCTGGGGGGACGATGCTCGAGAATCTGAGTTTCTGGCAACTGCTTTTGGACCCATACAGATGTAAACAATTATCCAGCAAAATGCACATGACGGAGGGGGGGGGGGGGGGGGGGGGTCTCCAGTGTTTGTATTAATTGACCACCCTCCACTCATCTCTCTTAATAACTGGGCAGGAACCCCTTTGACTTTCCAGACCAGAGGTTCTGGAGCAGCCTTAGATGAAGCAAAAGCAGGCCAAGCCCTCCAATGAAAACAACAGGGAGCTGAACAACAGCCAGTCTTTACATGGGGATAGCGTCAGTCAAAGGGGGGAAAAGTCTGGCAAAATGTTCAGTTGAAAATGTAATGGACCAAATTCCCCACCCCATAACGCAGAGTTTGTATCTCACATGGCAGCTTCACAGAAAAGTTAAAACAAATTCAGCCTGATCCCATTACCTAACTCCTAACATTTCCTGTGATGTAGGTCCTGGGCAGTGGCCCACTGGCCTGTAGGCAGGGAGCGTGAGGGGACTTGAGGACAGGTGGGGTAGAGTGTTGAAAGCTGCTGGCCAGATTTGATAAAACATACGCTATAACTCTAAATGCCTTAGCAATACGATCTGCTGTTAGATTGCGAAAGTCATTCCCCAAAAAACAAATCGCTGGAGTAATATTATTCAGACAATATGTCAATAACATCCAATCTTCCCATCACTCTTTATTTCACACTGTTTTTTGTCTTTGTTTCTCCTGTAACAGCAGCAGTAAACAGATCTGACTCTCAAATAAGCTTTTGTAGAACCCCTCCTCTGTTCCTAGCGTAAATAATCCCCCCCGTTTTGCTGGGGAGCTGGAAAGTTTTAGCCCAAAATACATACTGTAGGCGTAATAAACAAGCCCTTTCATATGTGTAAAAGACCCTGGGAGTTGTGGGTAAAAATAGAGCTGTTGGCATGGCAGCGAGGGAGGCAGGCGGTGATATTTCACCAAGCGGCGAGTTGGGGTGCGGGACAGAGCAGGAGGAGGGCAGGTGTTATCAGGCCAGCTCATCAAAAAGACAACTCATCTGGGTGTGTGCTGCCTGGCAGGAGAGGAGGAAAAACACACACCTCTGTAGGAATTTTCACAGTGGAAATAGAAATAAAAGTCAGGCCAAAACCTGATATCTGATCAAAGCTATAACATTAAGGGCTCTATTTTAACAAATCTAACACAATGTTAAATCTAAGCACTATAGGTTCAGGAGTGTGTCAGAAAAACATGTGGTTGCTTCAGTTTGTGTATTTATGGCCTTTTATGTATTGCCTTGGAATCAACTCCATTTCCAATGTTAGTACATTATAGTTTGTTAAATGGCTTAAAGAAACAACATAACAAAATGCAGACCTATCCCATCTTTGCTAAATAGGTTAACGTGAACCCCTTTGCAGTCCACATTGTTCTGAGTAATTGCATGTCTTTAATAGCATTCACACTGATATAGGGGCTAGGCCAGTGGAGGCTGCTGAGGGGAGAATGGCTCATAATAATGGCTGGAGTGGAGTTTAATGGCTGGAGTGGAATGACTGGAATGGAATCCAGAACATGTGTTTGATACCATTCCATTTACTCCATTCCAGCCATTATATGAGCCGTCCTCCCCTCAACAGCCTCCACTGGGCCAGTGGAGCATTATGGCTGAGCATGGACATGCCAAACATTGTCAATAAGCAAGATTCAATTCATTATTGATAAGGCCTAAAAAAAGAAATAATAATTCTAATCAAATTCAAAACAAAACAACAACTTGTTTTAAATAGGCACCATCATTTCTCCCTGTGGGCATATAATATTAAAACAACGCACATCCAAAATGGGGCCTGCATGGCTAAAATAATGGGGCCTGCATGGCTAAAATAATGGGGCCTGCATGGCTAAAATAATGGGGCCTGCATGGCTAAAATAATGTGGCCTGCATGGCTAAAATAATGTGCCCTGCATGGCTAAAATAATGGGACCTGCCTACAATGCATAGATAAAAATGGAATGTCAGTCAGCTCACTGGTTTACTCCTCTCAAACTTGATATTTTAATAAAGCTTTGGTGATTAAGATTTATTTCCAAGCGGTCTCAGGAGCCAAACCCTTTATCGACAGTCTTGAATACTTCGCGATTGCATTGGTCAGACAAAGAAAAAGTGTAAATTGAGAGGAGGTGAGGCTCTGCCTGGTTTTTAATCAAATAATAAAAACGAAAAATACAATATTTAATTTTCTAAATATGAAGCATACAGGCACCAAAAGCACATTAGGCTACTCTTGTTCCATGCACATATGGCCAGTGTGCGTCACGGCTGGATAGGCTGTGTTTCCCCTGTCAGAATTCATGCCATAACCAACCACTAAAACCAGCTTTTGGTTGGTCTTAAATAGCCCCATCAGCGCTGTCTGAAATTAGTACTTTGGATCATGTTTTTAAGGACACACCTCAAATATTTCCACCCTGCCCATCTGAACGCACATGAGCTGAGATAAGACAGGTAAATTGCCAAACCTGGAGTAAGGGCTAGAAAACAGTTTTTAAATGACGAAATTGTAACTAACGTGCGTTTGACACTAGCGGCGCCTTAACGCCAGCCCAAAAAATCTGTGTAAAAGCATAGAATCTGGCCTGTCAAACAGGGAGTATTTCTCATTCTCATATTGACATATGTATGGTGTCATTGTCCTTATATTTTGAGGTATTTTGAGGTAACTACAGTTGTTGTAGCTGTAAACAGTCAAACTGAATGCACACACTGGGTTTCAGAGAGCAGTGATTGTGCAAGAATTCAGTCCAGTCCAATAGTTCATTCTCAGCTGAACTTCAACAAAAGCTTTTCTTGGGTCAAAAGGATGGACCTTCGCCCTCTAATATCTGTTGTCAATGAAGGGCGCGTGGCTGAGTTAGACTCAAGCTTTTCTCCAAGGCAGTCGTCAAATCCATGGAGGCCCTCTATGTTCACTCTTCACTGGTTTTTCTCCAAAGAGCAACGCCAAGAGGAAAAGCCACATGTCCGTGACATAATGTTACATTACAATGAAATTAATCATGTCTTTCTCTGACAGTTCAATTAAATTGGCACAACATTTCACCCGCCCACAATTTCTTATTTTTTGTTCCCTTGGCAGGTGCTTTGTGGTGACAAACTTCTCTGTGTTTCTGTGTCGGACCAAGGGCTTTTCAATAGCACGCATACCCGCACTCACACAAATACACACACACACACACACACACACACACACACACACACACACAGTGTATTTGTGCATTTTCCCAGAGGTACCTCAGCCAGATGGCCACAAAGCGAATGAGATTTAAAGTGGGTCGGGTGACACAAACCAGCACGAGGTCACGTCCCTGGTCCAAAACCACACCGTATTCTTATAGCCCTCAGTTTGATGGGCCCCTAAGTTTGGGAAAGATTACCCAATGCCAGAGAAAAGAGGGAGGCGGAATATGCTAAAATACCAAGACAGTGCAGCAAACGCCAAGGAACCGAATCCAGTGAACTTTCACTGGCCTGACCCTCTCATCCAAATCACTGACTGACCATTGACTGGACATCAAATCATGAAGGATATAGAAGTATAGAAGTCAATCCAACTAAATCAGTCTAAAGCAAGTCAAATATTGAGTAAATCAATGTCTCTGGGCCAGACAGTATGATTTCTGTTGCCCCCTCAAAAAAGGGATGCCTCGCGTAATGAGGAACAAAAGTCAAATCAAATCAAATCAAATTTTATTTGTCACATACACATGGTTAGCAGATGTTAATGCGAGTGTAGCGAAATGCTTGTGCTTCTAGTTCCGACAATGCAGTAATAACAAGTAATCTAACTAACAATTCCAAAACTACTGTCTTGTACACAGTGTAAGGGGATAAAGAATATGTACATAAGGATATATGAATGAGTGATGGTACAGAGCAGCATAGGCAAGATACAGTAGATGGTATCGGGTACAGTATGTACAAATGAGATGAGTATGTAAACAAAGTGGCATAGTATAGTATAAAGTGGCTAGTGATACATGTATTACATAAGGATACCGTCGATGATATAGAGTACAGTATATACGTATGCGTATGAGATGAATAATGTAGGGTAAGTAACATTTATATAAGGTAGCATTGTTTAAAGTGGCTAGTGATATATTTACATCATTTCCCATCAATTCCCATTATTAAAGTGGCTGGAGTTGAGTCAGTGTCAGTGTGTTGGCAGCAGCCACTCAGTGTTAGTGGTGGCTGTTTAACAGTCTGATGGCCTTGAGATAGAAGCTGTTTTTCAGTCTCTCGGTCCCAGCTTTGATGCACCTGTACTGACCTCGCCTTCTGGATGATAGCGGGGTGAACAGGCAGTGGCTCGGGTGGTTGATGTCCTTGATGATCTTTATGGCCTTCCTGTGACATCGGGTGGTGTAGGTGTCCTGGAGGGCAGGTAGTTTGCCCCCGGTGATGCGTTGTGCAGACCTCACTACCCTCTGGAGAGCCTTACGGTTGAGGGCGGTGCAGTTGCCATACCAGGCGGTGATACAGCCCGCCAGGATGCTCTCGATTGTGCATCTGTAGAAGTTTGTGAGTGCTTTTGGTGACAAGCCGAATTTCTTCAGCCTCCTGAGGTTGAAGAGGCGCTGCTGCGCCTTCTTCACGATGCTGTCTGTGTGAGTGGACCAATTCAGTTTGTCTGTGATGTGTATGCCGAGGAACTTAAAACTTGCTACCCTCTCCACTACTGTTCCATCGATGTGGATAGGGGGGTGTTCCCTCTGCTGTTTCCTGAAGTCCACAATCATCTCCTTAGTTTTGTTGACGTTGAGTGTGAGGTTGTTTTCCTGACACCACACTCCGAGGGCCCTCACCTCCTCCCTGTAGGCCGTCTCATCGTTGTTGGTAATCAAGCCTACCACTGTTGTGTCGTCCGCAAACTTGATGATTGAGTTGGAGGCGTGCGTGGCCACGCAGTCGTGGGTGAACAGGGAGTACAGGAGAGGGCTCAGAACGCAACCTTGTGGGGCCCCAGTGTTGAGGATCAGCGGGGAGGAGATGTTGTTGCCTACCCTCACCACCTGGGGGCGGCCCGTCAGGAAGTCCAGTACCCAGTTGCACAGGGCGGGGTCGAGACCCAGGGTCTCGAGCTTGATGACGAGCTTGGAGGGTACTATGGTGTTGAATGCCGAGCTGTAGTCGATGAACAGCATTCTCACATAGGTATTCCTCTTGTCCAGATGGGTTAGGGCAGTGTGCAGTGTGGTTGAGATTGCATCGTCTGTGGACCTATTTGGGCGGTAAGCAAATTGGAGTGGGTCTAGGGTGTCAGGTAGGGTGGAGGTGATATGGTCCTTGACTAGTCTCTCAAAGCACTTCATGATGACGGATGTGAGTGCTACGGGGCGGTAGTCATTTAGCTCAGTTACCTTAGCTTTCTTGGGAACAGGAACAATGGTGGCCCTCTTGAAGCATGTGGGAACAGCAGACTGGTATAGGGATTGATTGAATATGTCCGTAAACACACCGGCCAGCTGGTCTGCGCATGCTCTGAGGGCGCGGCTGGGGATGCCATCTGGGCCTGCAGCCTTGCGAGGGTTAACACGTTTAAATGTCTTACTCACCTCGGCTGCAGTGAAGGAGAGACCGCATGTTTTCGTTGCAGGCCGTGTCAGTGGCACTGTATTGTCCTCAAAGCGGGCAAAAAAGTTATTTAGTCTGCCTGGGAGCAAGACATCCTGGTCCGTGACTGGGCTGGGTTTCTTCCTGTAGTCCGTGATTGACTGTAGACCCTGCCACATGCCTCTTGTGTCTGAGCCGTTGAATTGAGATTCTACTTTGTCTCTGTACTGGCGCTTAGCTTGTTTGATAGCCTTGCGGAGGGAATAGCTGCACTGTTTGTATTCGGTCATGTTACCAGACACCTTGCCCTGATTAAAAGCAGTGGTTCGCGCTTTCAGTTTCACACGAATGCTGCCATCAATCCACGGTTTCTGGTTAGGGAATGTTTTAATCGTTGCTATGGGAACGACATCTTCAACGCACGTTCTAATGAACTCGCACACCGAATCAGCGTATTCGTCAATGTTGTTATCTGACGCAATACGAAACATCTCCCAGTCCACGTGATGGAAGCAG
Source organism: Oncorhynchus clarkii lewisi (assembly GCF_045791955.1). Classification (NCBI taxonomy): domain Eukaryota; kingdom Metazoa; phylum Chordata; class Actinopteri; order Salmoniformes; family Salmonidae; genus Oncorhynchus; species Oncorhynchus clarkii. The sequence goes on along the minus strand of NC_092179.1, from coordinate 28,120,882 downwards.
TCTTGGAGTGTGGAGTCAGCTTGGTCGGACCAGCGTTGGACAGACCTCAGCGTGGGAGCCTCTTGTTTTAGTTTCTGTCTGTAGGCAGGGATCAACAAAATGGAGTCGTGGTCAGCTTTTCCGAAAGGGGGGCGGGGCAGGGCCTTATATGCGTCGCGGAAGTTAGAGTAACAATGGTCCAAGGTCTTTCCTCCCCTGGTTGCGCAATCGATATGCTGATAAAATTTGGGGAGTCTTGTTTTCAGATTAGCCTTGTTAAAATCCCCAGCTACAATGAATGCAGCCTCCGGATAAATTGTTTCCAGTTTGCAGAGAGTTAAATAAAGTTCGTTCAGAGCCATCGATGTGTCTGCTTGGGGGGGGATATATACGGCTGTGATTATAATCGAAGAGAATTCTCTTGGTAGATAATGCGGTCTACATTTGATTGTGAGGAATTCTAAATCAGGTGAACAGAAGGATTTGAGTTCCTGTATGTTTCTTTCATCGCACCATGTCACGTTAGTCATAAGGCATACGCCCCCGCCCCTCTTTTTACCAGAAAGATGTTTTTTCCTGTCTGCGCGATGCGTGGAGAAACCTGTTGGCTGCACCGCTTCGGATTGCGTCTCTCCAGTAAGCCACGTTTCCGTGAAGCAAAGAACGTTACAGTCTCTGATGTCCCTCTGGAATGCTACCCTTGCTCGGATTTCATCAACCTTGTTGTCAAGAGACTGGACATTGGCAAGAAGAATGCTAGGGAGTGGTGCGCGCTGTGCCCGTCTCCGGAGTCTGACCAGTAGACCGCCTCGTTTCCCTCTCTTTCGGAGTCGTTTTTTTGGGTCGCTGCATAGGATCCACTCCGTTGTCCTGTTTGTAAGGCAGAACACAGGATCCGCGTCGCGAAAAACATATTCTTGGTCGTACTGATGGTGAGTTGATGCTGATCTTATATTCAGTAGTTCTTCTCGACTGTATGTAATGAAACCTAAGATGACCTGGGGTACTAATGTAAGAAATAACACGTAAAAAAACAAAAAACTGCATAGTTTCCTAGGAACGCGAAGCGAGGCGGCCATCTCTGTCGGCGCCGGAAGTGGCATGGCAAAGTGGTGCCTCTGTTGTGGATTTGGCAAGAGTGGCAATACAGCCTCAAAGAAAACTGACCTTTTATAGAAACCATAAAAAGACCGCAGTCAGGGATGGGTGAAACATTCTGGGGAAATAAAATCTGCTGGCTACACAGATCTGGAATTGACTGGAAATGTATGTTCATGTTCTCCAAGGTATTGATTGAGAGGACACCACATCGCCTAATCGTCCGGAAATATTTCTCCAGGATCTTCCAAAAGAGGGAAATCTATACTATCATTATATCAGTCCCGTAAGGGAGGAAAAAACCTCCCAACTCTTGGGGTTTTGGTGAAGACATCTCATCCAGATGTTGATGAGTCAATCCAGTGTTTCGACACATCAAACGGGAGCGTGTGTATCCTGCCATCTGTGGCCTCCGAATCATCCGAACATGATATTTTAGGGCTGGTGCACAAGGACGCGATTAAACCGCCATTTGCACCAACCTCAGGGTCACGTCTGGAAAAAGACATCCCTATCTATCAACCTGATGAAACCCTGTTCAGGAGAATACATCCCTATCAACCTGATGAAGCCCTGTTCAGGAGAATACATCCCTATCAACCTGATGAAGCCCTGTTCAGGAGAATACATCCCTATCAACCTGATGAAGCCCTGTTCAGGAGAATACATCCCTATCAACCTGATGAAGCCCTGTTCAGGAGAATACATCCCTATCTACCTGATGAAGCCCTGTTCAGGAGAATACATCCCTATCAACCTGATGAAGCCCTGTTCAGGAGAATACATCCCTATCAACCTGATGAAGCCCTGTTCAGGAGAATACATCCCTATCAACCTGATGAAGCCCTGTTCAGGAGAATACATCCCTATCAACCTGATGAAGCCCTGTTCAGGAGAATACATCCCTATCAACCTGATGAAGCCCTGTTCAGGAGAGTACATTATTCATTATCAGCATTTGTCATTTGTCATTTGCTCACTCTCTTACTGCCTCCCTTTTTCTCTCTCTCTCTGCTAATAAGAAATAAGATGTCCCTTTATAGTGGCAGGATGTTACTGCAAATAATAATCTGTTCCTAATTGATCTTCTGTATAAAGGTTTCATAAATATAAGGAATGTATACTATAGCATTCCAGAAAAGTTTTAGCCATAGCTCTCGATTGCCATGTACAGAGAAACATAATTGAAAATCTCCACCAATGTAAACACACTGTGCTCAAGAAAACCCACAGCTTTGGCTTTGGCAAGACCCTGTCACAGGCCCAGCAGAAAGCCTGGATGAAAGCACTGCTGAGCCCGGCGGCAGCTTGCTTCCATTGCACGCTGCATTAAGGGGAACAACAGGCCTGCAGCAATCCCATTCCCTGCCCAGAGTTCCCGTCATTCCTCCTTTAAAAGGATAACACAACCCAATCCCTCCTGAACCACGCGCTAACGATAGGATATGCTACGCTAACGCTAGGATATGCTACGCTAGGCTACAGTGATTACTCTCTTCCTGGCACAGCGGCTAGCTCAGTGGCTAGCGTGGGAGACAGCGTCAGGCAGCGAGGAGTGACTTCTCTGCTAACGATAACATCAAGCCAGAGGATTGGGCTTACTGAGACATAAAAGAAAAGGAGTCTGGTCTCTCAGACCACAATAGGCAGCATTCAAACTTCCAGGAAGATACCCGACTCGCAGATGTTTGTAGCCTGGCCAGGACACACCATCACATCATCCGCTGTGTGCCAAAGCCAGAGGCTGTCTCTTATACACTGTTCACTCACTCACGAGTACCTCCATCTGTATTCACATTTGTGTGTGTATGTTTCAGTGTGGGTGTATGCACATGTGTGTGTGTATGTTTCAGTGTGTGCATTTTACAGCTCTGTGAAATGGACTCACATCACATGTGAGACAAAGGAATGGGCTAATAAACAGTCAAAATGTGAAGACAGACAGTGGGACTGAAAGATGGACAACTTTATGGACGCCCACCTTTCACTACTTCCTGGAGTCTCCTTTGACAGCATGTGAAGTAAAGCCACAGACGATTCCACTTCATCCCTGGGCAGATGGCAGAGGTGACATCTATTGTCCAGGGGTGTATTCACTAGGACCCAAATGGAAACACACAGGATGAAACGGGAAGGGACCTATCTGAATCTGGCCAATAGAAACACCAGTACATCCCAAGATGAAAGCAAAACTCCATCATAGTACAGTGGCCTGCGAAAGTATTCACCCCCCTTGGCATTTTTCCTATTTTGTTGTCCTATAACCTGGAATTAAAATACATTTTTGGGGTATCATTTTGTTTACACAACATGCCTACCACTTTGAAGATGCAAAATATTTTTTATTGTGAAACAAGCAAGAAATAAGACAAAAAAACTGAAAACTTTAGCGTGCATAACTATTCACCCCCCAAAACAATACTTTGTTGAGCCACCTTTTGCAGCAATTACAGATGCAAGTCTCTTGGGGTATGTCTCGATACGCTTGGCACACCTAGCCACTAGGATTTTTGCCCATTCTTCAAGGCAAAACTGCTCCAGCTCCTTCAAGTTGGATGGGTTCTGCTGGTGTACAGCAATCTTTAAGTCATACCACAGATTCTCAATTGGATTGAGGTCTGGGTTTTGACTAGGCCATTCCAAGACATTTAAATGTTTCCCCTTAAACCACTCAAGTGTTGCTTTAGCAGTATGCTTAGGGTCATTGTCCTGCTAGAAGGTGAACCTCCGTCCCAGTCTCAAATCTCTGGAACACTGAAACAGGTTTCCCTCAAGAATTTCCCTATATTTAGCACCATCCATCATTCCTTCAATTCTGACCAGTTTCCCAGTCCCTGTCGATGGAAAAACATCCCCACAGCATGATGCTGCCAACACCATGCTTCACTGGGGATGGTATTCTCGGGGTGATGAGAGGTGTTGGGTTTGCGCCAGAAATAGCATTTTCCTTGATGGCCAAAAAGCTCAATTTTAGTCTCATCTGATAAGAGTCTCCCAAATGCCTTTTGGCGAACACCAAGCAATGGCTTTTTTCTGGCCACTCTTCTGTAAAGCCCAGCTCTGTGGAGTGTACGGCTTAAAGTGGTCCTATGGACAGATACTCCAATCTCTGCTGTGGAGCTTTGCAGCTCCTTCAGGGTTATCTTTGGTCTCGTTGTTGCCTCTTTGTTGCCTCTCCTTGCCTGGTCTGTGAGTTTTGGTGGGTGGCCCTCTCTTGGCAGGTTTGTTGTGGTGCCACATTCTTTTCATTTTTTTATTATGGATTTAATGGTGCTCCGTTGGATGTTCAAAGTTTCTGATATTTTTTTAACACAACCTTGATCTGTACTTCTCCACAACTTTGTCCCTGACCTGTTTGGAGAGCTCCTTGGTCTTTATGGTGCCCCTTGCTTAGTGGTGTTGCAGACTCTGGGGCCTTGTGGACTGCGATCATGTGACACTTAGATTGCACACAGGTGGTACAACCCTAAATCCGTAACCATGGGCAACCTCTTAGATATCATCCTGACCAACTTGCCCTCGAAATACACCTCTGCTGTCTTCAACCAGGATCTCAGCAATCACTGCGTCATTGCCTGCGTGCGTGATGGGTCCGCAGTCAAATGACCACCCCTCATCAATGTCAAAGGTTCCCTAAAATACTTCAGCAAGCAGGCCAGGGTATCCTGGAAGGATATTGACCTCATCCCATCAGAAGAGGATGCCTGATTGCTCTTTAAAAGTGCTTTCCTCGCCATCTTATTAAGCATGCCCCATTAATTTTTTTTAAAACTAAGAACAGATATAGCCCTTGGTTCACGCCAGACTTGACTAGCACAAAAACAACCTGTGGTGTTCGCATCAGCATCGAATAGCCCCCGCGATATGCAACTTCAGTCAGGAACCAATATACTTAGTCGGTTAGGAAAGCTAAGGCTAGCTTTTTCAAACAGAAATGTCCATCCTGTAGCACTAATTTCAAAAGGTTTTGGGACACTGTAAAGTCCATGGAGAATAAGAGCACCTCCTCCCAACTGCCCACTGCACTGAGGCTAGGAAACACTTTCACTACCGATAAATCTACAATAATCAATCATTTCAATAAGCAATTTTCTACGGCTGGTCATGCTTTCCACGGCCAACAGCTCTGCACCCCCTGAAGCAACTGGCCCAAGCGCCCCCTGCTTCTCCTTCACCCAAATCCAGACAGCTGATGTTATGAAAGAGCTGCAAAATCTGGATCCCTACAAATCAGCTGGGCTAGACAAACTGGACCCTCTCTTTCTAAAATCTTCTGCCAAAATTGTTGCAACCCCTATTACTAGCCTGTTCAACCTCTCTTTCGTATCATCTGAGATCTCCAAAGATTGGAAAGCTGCCATGGTCATCCCCATCTTCAAAAGGGGGAGACACTCTAGACACAAACTGTTATAGACATATATCCACCCTGCCCTGCCTTTCTAAAATATTTGATAGCCAAGTTAACAAACAGATCAAACAGAAATCATTTTGAATCCCACCGTACCTTCTCCACTATGCAATCTGGTTTTCCAAGCTGGTCATGGGTGCACCTCAGCCACGCTCAAGGTCCTAAACGATATCATAACTGTCATGCCTTGGTCTTAGTATTCTGTGTTCTCTTTATTATTTTGGTTAGGCCAGGGTGTGACATGGGTGATTTATGTGGTTTGTTTTGTCTAGGGGTTTTGTAGTTTATGGGATTGTGTTTAGTTAAGTAGTCTAGGAAAGTCTATGGTTGCCTGGAGTGGTTCTCAATCAGAGGCAGGTGTTTATCGTTGTCTCTGATTGGGAACCATATTTAGGCAGCCATGTTCTTTGGGTATTTCGTGGGTGATTGTTCCTGTCTCTGTGTTTTGCACCAGTTAGGACTGTTGTCGGTTTTCACATTACGTTTATTGATTTTTTTGTAAATTGTTCGTATTTTTCATCTTTCGTTAAAGATGTTTATGAATAACCACGCTGCATTTTGGTCCTCTCTTTCACCAAAAGAAAACTGTAACAATAACAGCCATCGATAAGACAGTACTGTGCAACCGTCTTCATCGACCTGGCCAAGGCTTTCGACTCTGTCAATTATCACATTCTTATCGGCAGACTCAATAGCCTTGGCTTCTCAAATGACTGCCTTGCCTGGTTCACCAACTACTTCTCAGATAGAGTTCAGTTCAACGAGCTTCAAACGAGCTGCAATGCCATACATCACTCCTTCCGTGGCCTCCAACTGCTTTTAAATGCTAGTAAAACTAAATGCATGCTCTTCAACCAATTGTTGCCCGCACCCGCCTGCCCGACTAGCATCACTACTCTGGACGGTTCTGACTTAGTGGACAACTACAAATACCCAGGTGTCTGGTTAGACTGTAAACTCTCCTTCAGACTCATATTAAGCATCTCCAATCGGCTTCCTATTTCGCAACAAAGCCTCCACTCATGCTGCCAAACATACCCTCGTAAAACTGACTATCCTACCGATCCTTGACTTCGGCGATGTCATTTACAAAATAGCCTCCAACACTCTACTCAGCAAACTGGATGTAGTCTATCACAGTGCCATCCATTTTGTCACCAAAGCCCCATATACTACCCACCACTGCGACCTGTATGCTCTTTTTGGCTGTTCCTCACTACATATTCTTCTCTAAACCCACTGGCTCCAGGTCATCTATAAGTCTTTGCTAGGTGAAGCCCTGCCTTATCTTAGCTCACTGGTCACCATAGCAACACCCACCCGTAGCACTCGCTCCAGCAGGTATATTTCACTGGTCATCCCCAAAGCCAAAACTTCCTTTGGCCGCCTTTCCTTCCAGTTCTCTGCTGCCAATGACTGGAACAAATTGCAAAAATCACTGAAGCTGGAGTCTTATATCGCCATCTCTAACTTTAATCATCAGCTGTCAGAGCAGCTTACCGATCACTGTACCTGTACACAGCCAATCTATAAATAGCACATCCAACTACCTCATCCCCATATTGTTTTTTATCCTCTTGCTCTTTTGCACCCCAGTATCTCTACTTGCACATCATCATCTGCACATCTATCACTCCAGTGTTAATACTAAATTGTAATTATTTCACCTCTATGGCCTATTTATTGCCTTACCTAACTACTCTTCTGCATTTGCACACACTGTACATAGATTTTTCTATTGTGTTATTGACTGTACGTTTGTTTATGTGTAACTCTGTGTTTTTGTCGCACTGCTCTGCTTTGCTAAATGATTCCTTGTTCTCAACTGGCCGACCTGGTTAAATAAAGGTCAAATAAAAATCTACATATAAAAACTTAATGTAACTAATTATGTGACTTCTGAAGGTAATTGGTTGCACCAGATCTTATTTAGGGACTTCATAGCAAAGGGGTTCATAGCACGCACCCCTTTTCAGTTTTTATTTGTTTTTTGAAACAAGTTATATTTTTAATTTCACTTCACCAACTTGGAGTATTTTGTGTATGTCCATTACATGAAATCCAAATAAACATCCATTTAAATTACAGGTTTAAAGTGTGTGTGTACGTTTGTTTATGTGTAACTCTGTGTTTTTGTCGCACTGCTTTATCTTGGCCAGGTCGCTGTGTGTATGTGTGTGTGTGTGTGTGTGTGTGTGTGTGTGTGTGTGTGTGTGTGTGTGTGTGTGTGTGTGTGTGTGTGTGTGTGTGTGTGTGCGTGTGCGTGCGTGCGTGCGTGTGTACATGTTTAATGATTATTGTGAGGACCAGAAGAATAGTAAACAAACATAAGGTTGACCAAGTGGGGACATTTTGTTAGTCCCCACAAGGGTTAAGGTTCGCGATCGTATTTGTTATTTTTGATGTCATTACGAATAGAGTTTGTTACAGAATGACAGTTGGTGCTGTTTGTGCCGTCATTCTGTTACCAAACGTTGCATCTGCACTGTTCTTCAAGAAAATGTGTTTTTGTGAAATGTTTAGTGGAAATTGTAAAAAGTCGTCCTTGTGCATAGAGTTGGTTTGGTTTGTTCAACTTGCCAATCATTGTTTTTTATTTGGACATACATCTCAAAGTAAAGTCTCAGGATCACTCTGTTACTGTGGAATTGCCCAACAACAACTCTCAACGGATGTTTTCAAATGGTGCTGAAGAACACCATCTACTTCACATGAGCACTGCATTCATTTGTTCCACCGCCTTGTTGATAGTCAAACACGGAAATCAGTCTGTAAATCTTTAGTCTGCATCTCAATTCTCCACCCTCCTGTCATGGATTTAAATACATTGAATTGGTGTTAGCATTGGCTGGAGGGGAGTTTTCACCATCACAGGGAATGTGCAAGTACACACTTTGGGAGAAGGCTGAAGAATCTGACCACAGTCTTCGTTCTAGATAAGAGCAGGGGTTTGGACTGGAAATGATGCTCTGAATGACAGCACAGCAGGAACACCAGCAACATCAACTGAAAGGTGAACTGTCTAACCACAGCCAGCCAGCCCCGGTCCTCTGCTAAAGAAAAAGGCCATTGAAGAGACAAACTATACCTGCTTTGTCTCTTGCTAATGACTCCATGTTTCAAACCCAGCGGAGGCTGAATAATTCAATAAACCGCCGGCTGGGCCCAAGGCAAATATTAATGCTCCTGGATGGTCATTTCGATAGACACAAGTAGTGTGTTCCAAATGGAACCCTATTCCATATGGGCTCTGGTCAAAAGCAGTGCACTATATAGCGAATAGGGTGCCATTTGGAACGCAGACATACAGCCATTTCTCTTGGATCCATTATTTATGGAGACCACCTGAGCTGGGGGAGCTGAGCCCTATAGAAGGAAGCCAGGGTGGGTTTGGGAGCCAGAACCACCATCTTGGAACGTGCAGGGCAACATTTCCGCTGCCTGACCACAGAAATGCACCAGTTCAGAGTCAAACAGAGAACAGAGGGCTGACTCCTCACTGGGATGGAGACATTCATCACTCCAGTTCAGAGTCAAACAGAGAACAGAGGGCTGACTCCTCACTGGGATGGAGACATTCATCACTCCAGTTCAGAGTCAAACAGAGAACACAGGGCTGACTCCTCACTGGGATGGAGACATTCATCACTCCAGTTCAGAGTCAAACAGAGAACACAGGGCTGACTCCTCACTGGGATGGAGACATTCATCACTCCAGTTCAGAGTCAAACAGAGAACACAGGGCTGACTCCTCACTGGGATGGAGACATTCATCACTCCAGTTCAGAGTCAAACAGAGAACACAGGGCTGACTCCTCACTGGGATGGAGACATTCATCACTCCAGTTCAGAGTCAAACAGAGAACACAGGGCTGACTCCTCACTGGGATGGAGACATTCATCACTCTCAATGTGCAACAGGCGCCCATCCCCCTCCATCTGTCTCTCCCTCCCTCCCCGTCTCTCTCTCTCCCTCCATCATTCTCACTCCCTCTCCCTGTCTATCTCCCTTTCCCTCCATCTCTCTCTCCCTCTCTGGTGACTTACAGTAAGAACCTTGGTCGGTGCTTTTAGGCCAGGATGGATGAGTCAACATCTACCATCGCTTGTTACTCTAATGACCATGTTTAATGGAAGGAAGGGGGGCGGGGGGATGGCTGGGTGGGTGAAGTGGTAAGTGGGTGGTTGGGTAACTCAGAGGTTCCTTCCAAGTGGGACATCTGGTTCTACTGAACACACAAACAAACCCAACAAAAAAAGACAGTGGAAAACACATCAGGGAGACTAATGTTTACAGTCTCACTTGGCCACTGTTCCCACTCAACACCTGGAGAGGAACTGGAACTGAGTGCACTGTGCTACCAAAATACGTTTACACTGAAGCTTTTTTTATCTGATCTGTGTGTGGTCAGCTTCCTACTCAATCAGCACTCTACTGCATCCCAAACGGCACCCTTTCAAACAGGGTTCACAGGGCTCTTGCCAGAAGTAGTCCACTATGTAGGGAATAGGCTGGCATTTGGGAGGCATTGTTTACGTCCGGCCCTACGGGGCTGAGGGGGGTTCGCTGTTATTGCTCTCTCTGTCACTGGCTGCTTTGAATGAATCTGTTGTTCGGAAGGGCCAAGCTCCGGTCTTAAGGAACATCCATAAAAACATCAACAGGAGTCTTTCCAGAATAGTCCTGCTCAGACCCACCACTCTACACCGCTGGAGAGTACTGTAGGCTACAGTGACCTATACAATAAGACAGGGTCCAGTCTGATGCTGTGATGGTGCCGTACCAGCTTCTACTCTGGTAAGACAGAAACAGCCTTTGAGATAGCACTGTGGCTACGTCACAAATGGTACCTTACTCCTTCCATAGTGGACTAATTTTGACCAGAGCTCTATGGATCCCGGTCAAATGTAGTGTATAATATATGGTGCTATTTAGGAGGCAGGCCATCCTCTGTTCTTGTTGAACACCTGCAGTATGGTTGGATATGAGAGAGGCTGTGTTGGAAGCCTTGGGCCTGGGGGAGAGAGACCCACTGAGTCATGGCTCTTTGCCTGTTCTGAACCAAAACAGAAACGACTAACACAACCCTAGGTGCCGCAGAGGGAGAGGTAAGGACAGGTAAACCACGTCCATTAACAGCCCCTGGAAAACACACAACAACAACAGCATTAGCAATGGGCAGTCAAGGGACATGGGGATATGACAAAGAGATGAACCTCTTAAATATGAGAGACAAAGATATAAAGAGCTCTCTGGTGGGTTCAAATACATTTCATTTGAATTCTGAGAATATACATATTATAGTATTTTTTTTAGTATTCAGCACTTTATTTAGTACCGTCTTAGAAGTGATTTTTCATCAGCCTTAACCATCTGTCAAGTATTTATTGATTTTGGGAAAATTAGACTTGTCAGGCCGTCATTGTAATTGAATAAAAAATGACTGACTCGCCTGGTTAAATGAAGGTTAAATAAATAAAATGAAATGTTCTCTTCAATTCAGATTCCCAGTGAAGATGTCTCCTTGTTCTGTTTGGAGTAGGGTGAAGTTGCCCCTAGACACTGAACTTGGGTCAGTTTGGCATATTCCCCACTAATGGTTAAGGTTAGAATAGGGGAGGGGAAGCTGATCCTAGATCTGTACCTAGGGGAAATTTCACCTTGTAGCGGTCTGTTTACCAAGCTTCGCCATTCTATCTGTCAACCACTGCCGTGCCCCGGTTAGCAGCACGCTTGCACAACACTGATTCCGCTGGGTAATTATGGCAATTGTATGGCTGTACAAACAGACTAAACATCCTCTGTCTACCTTATCATTACATCCATTACTTAGCCTGGGGTTGGCAGTGTAACCCTTTGGGGTAATTTCACATTTAAAAAATTCAAGCCACTTAAGAGATCAACAGAGTCCCAAATGGCACTCTATTCCATAAATAGTGCACAATAAAGATCCTTTGAGCCCTGGTCAGCTATGAGGTTATGTGACATGGTTCAGTCACACGTTATCTTCTAATCTCACGTATTACGACCATTAAAAGCCAAAAGCCACTAGAATACTAGCCCAAGTGCTGTTGTTTTTTTTAAACGCCCCCTAATAGTGCCTCTTTGCCATACAAACGATGTGTTCAATTTAGGATTATCTGTCCACACAGGCATGTAGACAAGATGTGGTCCTTTTGTTGGATGAAGCATCGAAGCCAACAAGGGGGATTCCTTTGGAGTCATGATGAGCTGAGAATGGATCTCTTTCACAGGCTTCATGGTTGGTTTGAGGACACCGGGCACGTGCATATATTATGATGTCATTTCCCCTGACGAGTCAATACATGGACTCAGTTTCAACGCACGTTATCATCATTGGCAATCGATTGATATAATGCTTTTGCTACTGTAGATTTAAGGGGATAGGGAAAGATGAGCAAATGCTTAAATAAACAGAATTAAAAGATGTCTTGGCAGGGAGTTCGTACGGAGCGACAGAACAAACAAATTTCAACTAGCACACATTAATCACAAAGTAGGAAAAGATGCCTTGTAACCATAGACATGAACATGTACAAATTGTATTCAATCATGTAAACATATTATACTGCCTTTTGGAGACTCAGTCAAAACAAAGTCACTGAATCAATTAACCCCTTCTTCACATTCATCCTCTGCCCGAACCCTGACCTTCCTGGCCGGGGAACGAGGGGTTGGGTTTCATGCTAAGGGGGAGAGGGTTCTGGGGGATTACAGTGTAATTAACCCCTGCTCCAGACCACTGGTTTTAGAGAGATGAGACAGACATAATGTTGGTTTCGACCTGCCAGGCCCAGACGTACACACACACACACACACACACACACACACACACACACACACACACACACACACACACACACACACACACACACACACACACACACACACACACACACACACACACACACACACACACACACATAGGCACGCATACACAGGCTCACACTTAAATAAGGCAAAGAGAAAGAATAACAGTACCCACACACACCCACACTGATAAACACAAAGTGAGAGATAGACATGCATGTACCAACAGCTGCATCCACAGAGGTACACCGTTTTATAAAAGCCTACAACCTACTGTTAAACATTAATCTCATAGTGATATGAGATGAGCCTGCTATGAGTCAGCCAGCTTGTCAGCCATGTAGTCAGGTAGTCAGACAGCTAGTCAGCCATGTAGTCAGGTAGTCAGACAGCTAGTCAGCCATGTAGTCAGGTAGTCAGACAGCTAGTCAGCCATGTAGTCAGGTAGTCAGACAGCTAGTCAGCCATGTATGCAGGTAGTCAGACAGCTAGTCAGCCATGTATCCAGGTAGTCAGACAGGTAGTCCGCCAGGTAGTCAGACAGCCAGTCAGCCATGTAGTCAGGTAGTCCGACAGCTAGTCAGCCATGTATTCAGGTAGTCAGACAGCTAGTCAGCCATGTATCCAGGTAGTCAGACAGCTAGTCAGCCATGTAGTCAGGTAGCTAGTCAGCCATGTAGTCAGGTAGTCAGACAGCTAGTCAGCCATGTATTCAGGAAGTCAGACAGCTAGTCAGCCATGTATCCAGGTAGTCAGACAGGTAGTCCGCCAGGTAGTCAGACAGGTAGAGCCAGGTAGCCAGGCAGGTAGTCAGTCAGGTAGTCAGACAGTTAGAGCCGGGTAGTCAGACAGGTATCCAGGTAGCCAGCCAGGTAGTCCACCAGGTAGTCAGACAGGTATTCAGCCGGGTAGTCAGACAGGTATCCAGGTAGTCCGCAAGGTAGTCCGCCAGGTAGTCCTCCATGTATCCAGGTACCCGGCCAGGTGGTCCGCCAAGTAGTCAGCTAAGTAGTCAGTCAGGTACCCAGGTAGCCAGCCAGGTAGTCCGCGAGGTAGTCAGCCAGGTATCCAGGTAGTCAGCCAGGTAGCCAGTCAGGTAGACCCATGCTGCCTGAGTAATAATGGTCTCCCCAATTCTCGGAGGGAGGAAGACTGTGTTAAACACCCAGAAACGTCTCTACAGGCACAGTGGCTAACACACAAACACACGCATGTACTGACAGGCACATATATGCAGGCACACACGTGTATACAAGCAGGCCCGCAAACACACACACACACACACAGCCCCCAAAACCCCCTTAAGGCCTGTCCTCCCAAACCAGCCACCTGCTGTTACCTAACAGGGTGATGTCAAGCGGACCACATGCCCATTCATCCCAGGACGTTGAGAATCAACAGAGTTAAACAGCACCTATCTGGAGTGAAAGAGAGGTCTACACAGATCACAGGCCCGGGCTGTTTCCCTAATGGCACCCTTATACAGAGCACTACTTTAGACCAGGGCCCTTAGAGCTCGGTTCACAAGCACTGCTCTAAATAGGGAATAGGGTGGCATTTGGGACGCACACATACCATACAGATCATAGACCCAGTCAGAGCGGTGATGAGTGATGTTTTCACACCCACAATGTGGTTTTCATTATAGAGGGGTAGCCATTGTTTAGTTATCTCTCGGAATCCTACAGACGTAGTGTCATAGTGTCCCCATTGTTTAGTTATCTCTCGGAATCCTACAGACGTAGTGTTAGTGTCCCCATTGTTTAGTTATCTCTCAGAATCCTACAGATGTAGTGTTATAGTGTCCCCATTGTTTAGTTATCTCTCAGAATCCTACAGACGTAGTGTCATAGTGTCACGTTCTGACCTTTATTTCCTTTGTTTTGTCTTTGTTTAGTATGGTCAGGGCGTGAGTTGGGGTGGGCAGTCTATGTGTGTTTTTCTATGTTTTTCCATTTCTATGTTTGGCCTGATATGGTTCTCAATCAGAGGCAGCTGTTTATCGTTGTCCCTGATTGAGAACCACATTTAGGTAGCCTGGGTTTCACTGTTGGTTTGTGGGTGTTTGTTTCCTGTGTCAGTGCCACACGGGACTGTTTCGTTTATAGTCACTTTGTTATTTTGTATTGTGTCATATTCAGTTTATTTTAAAACATGGACACTTACCACGTTGCGTTTTCGTCCGATCCTTGCTACACCTCTTCAGACGAAGAGGAGGAAATCTGTTGTTACACATAGTGTCCCCATTGTTTAGTTATCTCTCAGAATCCTACAGACGTAGTGTTATAGTGTCCCCATTGTTTAGTTATCTCTACAGAATCCTACAGACGTAGTGTCATGGTGTTCCCATTGTTTAGTTATCTCTCAGAATCCTACAGACGTAGTGTTATAGTGTCCCCATTGTTTAGTTATCTCTACAGAATCCTACAGACGTAGTGTCATGGTGTTCCCATTGTTTAGTTATCTCTCAGAATCCTACAGACATAGTGTCCCCATTGTTTTCCCCCTGGAGATGCCTTCTTATCCAGCTTAGTGTGGTACGTCTGGGCCGTTTCATTCACAAAAACACAATCCCTCTTAAGTCCTCCTTCGTGGAGATGAAGACATCTGAGCGCCTTGCCAAAACCACTTCAGCAATCACACGCTCCAATCTTCTTCTCCAAATAAACCTCCTAAAGGAGAGCCTGCAAAAAGCCAGTGGCCCGTCGGAACACCAATCTCCCAAAGGAGAGCCCGCAGAAGCCCAGCGGTCCGTTGGAACACCAATCTCCTAAAGGGGAGCCCACAGAAGCCCAGGCGGCCCGTCGGAACACCAATCTCCTAAAGGAGAGCCCACAGAAGCCCAGCGGCCCGTTGGAACACCAATCTCCCAAAGGAGAGCCCACAGAAGCCCAGCGGCCCGTTGGAACACCAATCTCCTAAAGGAGAGCCCACAGAAGCCCAACGGTCCGTTGGAACACCAATCTCCTAAAGGAGAGCCCACAGAAGCCCAGCGGCCCGTTGGAACACCAATCTCCTAAAGGAGAGCCCACAGAAGCCCAGCGGTCCGTTGGAACACCAATCTCCTAAAGGAGAGCCCACAGAAGCCCAGCGGTCCATTGGAACACCAATCTCCTAAAGGAGAGCCCACAGAAGCCCAGCGGTCCGTTGGAACACCAATCTCCTAAAGGAATGCCCACAGAAGCCCAGCGGCCCGTTGGAACACAAGACCATGTGTGTTAATGTAACCCTGTTGGAACACAAGACCATGTGTGTTAATGTAACCCCGTTGGAACACAAGACCATGTGTGTTAATGTAACCCGTTGGAACACCAGACCATGTGTGTTAATGTAACCCCGTTGGAACACAAGACCATGTGTGTTAATGTAACCCCGTCAGAACAGCAGACCCTAACCATCTCCCTATTCATAGGCCAGATAGACCATTGTGTCCTGGGCACCTCTTTCCCTTCCAATGCAACCAACCAAGACCAGGCTGGCAAACATCACAGCCCGAGCCAGACAGACAAATTACAAGCTATAAGATCTTGGGGTTTGTGAGGACAGTAGTAAAACACCAAAGGCTGGGCAGTAAACCCTCCCGAACAGTAGCATTATAGACCCAATGGCTGCTGGGTAGTATAGTTCAGAACAGTAGCAATATTGACCCAATGGCTGGGTGGTATAGTTCAGAACAGTAGTATTATAGACCCAATAGCTGCTGGGTGGTATAGTTCAGAACAGTAGTATTATAGACCCAATGGCTGGATAGTATAGTTAAGAACATAAGCATTATTGACCCAATGGCTGGGTGGTATAGTTCAGAACAGTAGCTTTATAGAGAAAATGGCTGGGTGGTATAGTTCAGAACATTAGCTTTATAGAACCAATGGCTGCTGGGTGATATAGTTCAGAACAGTAGCATTATAGACCCAATGGCTGCTGGGTGATATAGTTCAGAACATTAGCTTTATAGAACCAATGGCTGCTGGGTGATATAGTTCAGAACAGTAGCTTTATAGAACCAATGGCTGCTGGGTGTTATAGTTCAGAACAGTAGCTTTATAGAACCAATCAATGGCTGCTGGGTGATATAGTTCAGAACAGTAGCATTATAGACCCAATGGCTGCTGGGTGATATAGTACAGAACAGTAGCAATATTGACCCAATGGCTGGGTGGTACATATGGAGAGTATATGAATAGAAAAGGTGTGTACAGCAGTAGTTATATAGGATAAGCTTTGACTAGAATATAGTATATACAGTGCCTTGCGAAAGTATTCGGCCCCCTTGAACTTTGCGACCTTTTGCCACATTTCAGGCTTCAAACATAAAGATATAAAACTGTATTTTTTTGTGAAGAATCAACAACAAGTGGGACACAATCAGGAAGTGGAACGACATTTATTGGATATTTCAAACTTTTTTAACAAATCAAAAACGGAAAAATTGGGCGTGCAAAATTATTCAGCCCCCTTAAGTTAATACTTTGTAGCGCCACCTTTTGCTGCGATTACAGCTGTAAGTCCCTTGGGGTATGTCTCTATCAGTTTTGCACATCGAGAGACTGACATTTTTCCCATTCCTCCTTGCAAAACAGCTCGAGCTCAGTGAGGTTGGATGGAGAGCATTTGTGAACAGCAGTTTTCAGTTCTTTCCACAGATTCTCGATTGGATTCAGGTCTGGACTTTGACTTGGCCATTCTAACACCTGGATATGTTTATTTTTGAACCATTCCATTGTAGATTTTGCTTTATGTTTTGGATCATTGTCTTGTTGGAAGACAAATCTCCGTCCCAGTCTCAGGTCTTTTGCAGACTCCATCAGGTTTTCTTCCAGAATGGTCCTGTATTTGGCTCCATCCATCTTCCCATCAATTTTAACCATCTTCCCTGTCCCCGCTGAAGAAAAGCAGGCCCAAACCATGATGCTGCCACCACCATGTTTGACAGTGGGGATGGTGTGTTCAGCTGTGTTGCTTTTACGCCAAACATAACGTTTTGCATTGTTGCCAAAAAGTTCAATTTTGGTTTCATCTGACCAGAGCACCTTCTTCCACATGTTTGGTGTGTCTCCCAGGTGGCTTGTGGCAAACTTTAAATTACACTTTTTATGGATATCTTTAAGAAATGGCTTTCTTCTTGCCACTCTTCCATAAAGGCCAGATGTGTGCAATATACAACTGATTGTTGTCCTATGGACAGAGTCTCCCACCTCAGCTGTAGATCTCTGCAGTTCATCCAGAGTGATCATGGGCCTCTTGGCTGCATCTCTGATCAGTCTTCTCCTTGTAT
This sequence comes from Oncorhynchus clarkii lewisi, assembly GCF_045791955.1. NCBI lineage: Eukaryota > Metazoa > Chordata > Actinopteri > Salmoniformes > Salmonidae > Oncorhynchus > Oncorhynchus clarkii. The sequence goes on along the minus strand of NC_092179.1, from coordinate 28,103,290 downwards.
GAGCTGAAAGTTTAGAGGGTCGGCCAGGTCTTGGTAGATTTGCAGTGGTCTGATACTCCTTCCATTTCAATATTATCGCTTGCACAGTGCTCCTTGGGATGTTTAAAGCTTGGGAAATATTTTTGTATCCAAATCCGGCTTTAAACTTCTTCACAACAGTATCTCGGACCTGCCTGGTGTGTTCCTTGTTCTTCATGATGCTCTCTGCGCTTTTAACGGACCTCTGAGACTATCACAGTGCAGGTGCATTTATACGGAGACTTGATTACACACAGGTGGATTGTATTTATAATCATTAGTCATTTAGGTCAACATTGGATCATTCAGAGATCCTCACTGAACTTCTTGGGAGAGTTTGCTGCACTGAAAGTAAAGGGGCTGAATAATTTTGCACGCACAATTTTTCAGTTTTTGATTTGTTAAAAAAGTTTGAAATATCCAATAAATGTTGTTCCACTTCATGATTGTGTCCCACTTGTTGTTGATTCTTCACAAAAAAATACAGTTTTATATCTTTATGTTTGAAGCCTGAAATGTGGCAAAAGGTCGCAAAGTTCAAGGGGGCCGAATACTTTCGCAAGGCACTGTACATATTAAGTGGGTAAAACAGTTTTTAAACATTATTAAAGTGACCAGTGTTCAATGATTATGTACATAAGGCTGCAGTCTCTAATGTGCAGGGTTAGTAGTGACTATTTAATAGTCTGATTGCCTGGAGATAGAAGCTGTTTCTCTGTCCCAGGCTTTGATGCACCTGTACTGTCTCCGCCTTCTAGATGGTATCAGGGTGAATAGGCCGTGGCTCGGGTGGCTAAGACTAATTTCTTTAGCCTCCTGATGTCCTAAATTTGGCACCATACACATGGCCACACAATCACTTTCCCCAGCGCCTGACACCCTCCCTACTGCAGCCACTGACTGAGCCACTCAATGGCTGCTTAGCATTCGATAGCCTCACATCCCTAATTGAAGCACCCGGCAGTGGCAGAGCCTGTGATCAAGCACACGTTATCCCCTTTGATCTGGTCATGCCTACGCCTCTGTCCAGTGTCCACACCTCCCTCTTGTGGTCAAAACAGACCAGACGACCACAGTGTAAAACAGGGGAGACTGTGGGCATCCTGTCATAAGAGCACACGTCATGATGGTATTGCATGAACACACTGCGGAACAACATCAACATATATGGATTATGGGGTTTAGGGGCTTTGCTGTGGTGACATGAGGTTCCATACTGCTGCCATCCAGTTCTCAGGGCCTCTGGGAGGTCAGGAGAGGAGAGGGGGAATATTTGTTTGTTGGAGAGGAACAGCCACTAAATTTACTTGAGGCAGGTGAGAAGAAAGTGTCAAAATAGAATTAATGGTACATCCCGAAGCTACAAGAAGGAAAAATGGCAAAATATAACAGTTTGATGGATAGATGAATACCTTGAAAGTTTGCTCCTCCTCATAACTACAAAGAACAAGTCTGACTCAGAGAGTTCTGATTCTTGACTAAGCTGTAATAACAAGGCCATAATGTATATTACTAATACAGCTGTAATAACAAGGTCATAATGTATATTACTAATACAGCTGTAATAACAAGGCCATAATGTATATTACTAATACAGCTGTAATAATAAGGCCATAATATACAGTGTGTATAACTGATACTCTATGGCCATGCAGTGTCTATAATTGATACCCTGTGGATATGCAGTGTGTATAACTGATACTCTATGGGCATGCAGTGTGTATAACTGATACCCTATGGGCATGCAGTGTGTATAACTGATACTCTATGGGCATGCAGTGTGTATAACTGATACCCTATGGGCATGCAGTGTGTATAATTGATACTCTATGGCCATGCAGTGTGTATAACTGATACTCTATGGGCATGCAGTGTGTATAATTGATACCCTGTGGGTATGCAGTGTGTATAATTGATACCCTATGGGTATGCAGTGTGTATAATTGATACCCTATGGGCATGCAGTGTGTATAATTGATACCCTATGGGCAGGCAGTGTGTATAACTGATACCCTATGGGCATGCAGTGTGTATAATTGATACCCTATGGGTATGCAGTGTCTATAATTGATACCCTATTGGCATGCAGTGTGTATAATTGATACCCTATGGGCATGCAGTGTGTATAACTGATACTCTATGGGCATGCAGTGTGTATAATTGATACCCTATGGGTATGCAGTGTGTATAATTGATACTCTATGGGTATGCAGTGTGTATAATTGATACCCTATGGGTATGCAGTGTGTATAATTGATACCCTATGGGTATGCAGTGTGTATAATTGATACCCTATGGGTATGCAGTGTGTATAATTGATACCCTATGGGCATGCAGTGTGTATAATTGATACCCTATGGGCATGCAGTGTGTATAACTGATACCCTATGGGCATGCAGTGTCTATAATTGATACCCTATGGGCATGCAGTGTGTATAATTGATACCCTATGGGTATGCAGTGTCTATAATTGATACCCTATGGGTATGCAGTGTGTATAACTGATACCCTATGGGCATGCAGTGTGTATAATTGATACCCTATGGGTATGCAGTGTGTATAACTGATACTCTATGGGTATGCAGTGTGTCTAACTGATCCTCTATGGGTATGCAGTGTGTATAATTGATACCCTATGGGCATGCAGTGTGTATAATTGATACCCTATGGGTATGCAGTATGTATAATTGATACCCTATGGGTATGCAGTGTGTATAACTGATACTCAATGGGCATGCAGTGTGTATAACTGATACTCTATGGGCATGCAGTGTGTATAACTGATACTCTATGGGCATGCAGTGTGTATAACTGACTCCACACGGCGAGGCTGGCAACAATACAACAGAGAGGCGATGTATTCCCAAGAGATTCCCGGGAGTCAAAGAACCTGTGGACATGGATGACCGCTCCTTAAGCAAACTGCATGTGTTCTGCCCTGTTAATATGATGGAAAGGCGTTGACCCGTAGTAGAAATGAATGAGATGTGCTTTCATCCTGGAGTGTTAACAAGGTAGGGGTTTATCTTTCATCCACTTTATTATGGCACAGCTCCCTAGATCTGATCTTAGATCAGCTCATCAAAGATAATACACAAGGTTTTCTCCACCCCCGTTAATTTCTTCAGATTAAATGATTTAACTACTACAGCGGAGAATGCTAAACAAATTACTAATTTGATTTAATCAACACAAATAAGCGTTTGATAGGCCGGGCCTCATCATTTCCATGGCATTTGTTTACTATTCCGATGAAGCTCGTAAATTCCACCTGGAGAGGTTTATTGACGGTTGTGTTATCTCATCACTTCACATCAGGGTTTAGCAAAGCAGAGTGTCATCCAATGTTAACCTGATAAGAATCAGTAGACAAGGGAACATTGGGCTCTCTTGTCTACACACACACACAAACACACCCACACGCACACACACGTGTGCAAGCACATGCACACCCTCCAGTACAACTCACAAAAGTCAAACTGTAACTTTATAATTTATGACAGAAGCCACCTCAGGCAAACTTAGATGAATCACCACTCTGGTAAAAAAAACACAAACAAATCACACACAACACCGGCATCTTTATTAGTCACTTGGCTGCCAATAAAAGTGTTTACAAGCTACCGTAGACGGCAGGCCGTAGCATCCGCAACTAATGGTATGGTTGAGCGGACCTAATTCCACGTGTCTACTGCGACAATGACAGGTTTGGGGGGGGGCACCATTTCCCAAATGGCACCATTTCCCCTAAATAGTGCACTACCTTTGATCAGGCCCCATGGGGTAGTGCACTATATAGGGAATAGGGTGTAATTTAGGACTCAGCCTTGGCCTTCCTCAGGTCTAGAACTTAATAACAAACCATCTCCCCACAAAAAAGGGAAACGTGTCCAGGCCGTCTATTCCAGGACACAGTGATTGATAGTGTCCATGTCTGGCATACTTTAGCGCTGATGAGATTTACAAACGGCATAATTGATGGGTGAACTGCAACCAGACAGTATCTCCTCGAACCGCAGGCATGAGGCTCGGCACACAAAGCTGCTGGATAAGGCGTCTCCCAGCCAACAAAAAAAAGAGTGGATGATTTGTGAGGTGACCTCCTGGTCCCCTTTTCGGATCACTCTACTGTGAGAAAGTCAGAGTCAGGGAAGAGAGTGTGCACAACAGAGGGCAATGGGCTAAATCAGGGTCACACAGAGTGTTTTATGGTAGACTTAAACAAGACAAAAGTATACACACACATGGTTATGGGCTTAAAGAAATAAAACACCTGCACCATGTCAGATATAGAGTTGATATGTATTACCATGTCAGATATAGAGTTGATATGTATTACCATGTCAGATATAGAGTTGATATGTATTACCATGTCAGATATAGAGTTGATATGTATTACCATGTCAGATATAGAGTTGATATGTATTACCATGTCAGATATAGAGTTGATATGTATTACATTTTGAGTTTGCATCCCAATATTACACTTTATATACACTACCGTTCAAAAGGTTGGGGTCACTTAGAAATGTCCTTGTTTTTGAAAGAAAAGCTCATTCTGTTGTCCATTAAAATAACATCAAATTGATCGGAATTACAGAGTAGACATTGTTAATATTGTAAATTACATTTCTTAGTGGCCCCAAACTTTTGAACTGAAATATAACAAAATTGTTTGACATAGAAACACCAGATTTTTTCTAATCTTTATTTATTATGAATTTATATGAATAACATTCCATCCATGAGGCCAAAGAGGAAGCTTTTGGTCATTGACTACAGGAAAGGGTTACAGAGATAGGGAATGAACAAAGAGTCATTCAATTCAGCCACCTTGCGTGCATTGAGAGGGGATGAGTTCATTAATAGGCAGGTATGGGTATGATGAGCGTCGGTAAGGATAGAGGGGGACTGACAGGGCTGTGAGCAGCGATGAGCAGCGATGAGGAATGAGGAGATAAAGAGAGAAAAGGGGACCATACAACCTTATGGGCTCCGCTGATGCCTTCCAACAACAGACGTGTGCAAACAGGAAATACCCCCGGGGTTGTACATGTGTTCCCGTGGAGCGAAACCACTCAGGTAAAAAACAAAAAACGAAAAGGAATGGAAAAATAAGTGTAGGAAGACATAGCCCAGACAGCACCTCTAAATGGATGTGCTGTAACTCCACTGGACAATATCCACAGGGAGGTTTGGCCTCGTCAATGTGCTGATGCAAACCCAGCTCTGTTTCCCCAGAAGAGCAGCTGATAAAAAAATATGAATGAATGGGACCTGTTTTTCTTTTTTTTCAGGAGTACCTGTCTGGGAGGGAGATTTGCTCAGAGAAACGGCTGCTTACCACATTGGGGAGAGTGGCGGTGAGATTTTTCCGACAGGGGGTTCCGATCCGGTGGGTCGTGTCTCTTAGATGTTTCAGTAGCTGTTGGAGCAGGATTTGACTTTGGTCTGACTCACCATGGCATGACTGTAATCCTACAGCCCAGTAGGACAGAGGAGAGGGGCCATTTTCCAGACCTCCATATGACCTGGCCCCTAATAGTTAACATTAAGGAGTCTCGTGACTGTAGGAGACTGCTGCTGCCTGGACTGGCGGTGTCCCAAACAATACCCCATTCCCTGGCCTATATAGAGCACTACTTTTGACCAGAGATCACATGACACACCCTGACACACTGCGGTCAGAAAGGGGCCTTAGTGCTGACTATATCATTCATGGACCTTTCGGAAAAACACAACTAAATGAGGCTAATCATACTGGTCAGCCAAGGTAAGGCAATGCTGTATTTTAACAAACAAGTCTGCGAGTATATGAGTGAATGCATAGCAGAGTGGTGGTCTGACTATATATACACTATATATACTAAAGTATGTGGACACCTCTTTAAATTAGTGGATTCAGTTATTTCAGCCACACCCGTTGCTGACAGGTGTATAAAATCGAGCACACAGTCATGCAATCTCCATAGACAAACATCGGCAGTGGAATGGCCCTTACTGAAGAGCTCAGTGATTTTCAACGTGGTACCGTCATAGGATGCTACCTTTTCAACAAGTCAGTTCGTCAAATTTCTGTCCTGCTATAACTGCACAGGTCAACTGTAAGTGCTGTTATTGTGAATAGGAAACAACGTCTAGGAGCAACAACGGCTCAGCCGCGGCACAGTAGGCCACACAAGAAAACATAGTGCCAACTGTAAAGTTTTTTAGCAGAGGATTAATGGTCTGTTTTTCATAGTTCAGGCTCCTTATTTCCAGTGAAGGGAAATCTTAACACTACAGAATGCAATAACATTCTAGACAATTCTGTGCTTCCAACTTTGTGGCAACAGTTTGGGGAAGGGACTTTCCTGTTTCAGCATGACAATTCTCCCCTGCACAAAGCGAGGTCCATACAGAAATGGTTTAACGAGATCGGCGTGGAAGAACTTGACTGGCTGCAATGAGCACTGACCTCAACCCCATCAAACATCTTTGGGATGAATTGGAAAGCTGACTGAGCCAGGCCAAATCACCCAACATCAGTGACCAACCTCGCTCTAGTGGAAAGCCTTCCCAGAATAGTGGAGGCTGTTATAACAGCAAAGGGGGGACCAACTCCATATTAATGCTCAGAATTTTGGAAAGAGATGTTCGACGAGCAGGTGGCCACATATGTTTTGTCATGTAGTGTACAGTCGTGGCCAAAAGTTTTGAGAATGACCAAAATATGAATTTCCACAAAGTTTGCTGCTTCAGTGTCTTTAGATATTTTTGTCAGATGTTACTATGGAATACTGAAGTATAAATACAAGCATTTCATAAGTGTCAAAGGCTTTTATTGACAATTACATGAAGTTGATGCAAAAAAGTCAATATTTACAGGGTTGACCCTTCTTTTTCAAGGCCTCTGCAATCTGCCCTGGCATGCTGTCAATTAACTTCTGGGCCACATTCTGACTGATGGCAGCCCAAAATATCGATGTTTTATTCCCCGAGCCACTTAGTTATCACTTTTGCCTTATGGCAAGGTGCTCCATCATACTGGAAAAGGCATTGTTTGTCACCAAACTGTTCCTGAATGGTTGGGAGAAGTTAATCTCAGAGGATGTGTTGGTACCATTCTGTATTCATGGCTGTGTTCATAGGCAAAATTGTGAGTGAGCCCACTCCCTTGGGTGAGAAGAAACCCCACACATGAATGGTCTCAGGATGCTTTACTGTTGGCATGGCACAGGACTGATGGTAGCGCTCACCTTGTTTTCTCTGGACAAGCTTTTGTCCGGATACCCCAAACAATCGGAAAGGGGATTCATCAGAGAAAATGACTTTACCCCAGTCCTCAGCAGTCCAATCCCTGTACCTTTTGCAGAATATCAGTCTGTCCCTGATGTTTTTCCTGGAGTGAAGTGGCTTCTTTGCTGCCCTTCTTGACACCAGGCCATCCTCCAAAAGTCTTCGCCTCACTGTGCGTGCAGATGCACTCACACCTGCCTGCTGTCATTCCTGAGCAAGCTCTGTACTGGTGGTGCCCCAATCCCGCAGCTGAATCCACTTAAGGAGACGGTCCTGGCGCTTGCTGGACTTTCTTGGGCTCCCTGAAGCCTTCTTCACAACAATTGAACCGCTCTCCTTGATGTTCTTGATGATCCGATAAATGGTTGATTTAGGTGCAGTCTTACTGGCAGCAATTTCCTTGCCTGTGAAGCCCTTTATGTGCAAAGCAATGATG
>NC_092179.1:28060558-28090558 GCF_045791955.1 Oncorhynchus clarkii lewisi | reverse complement strand
GTCTCTCTGTCTCTGTCTCTCAGTCGCAATCTCTACATCTCTGTCTCTCTCTGTATCCGTCTCTCTGTCTCTCTCCTTATCCGTCTCTCTGTCTCTGTCTCTCAGTCGCAATCTCTCCATCTCTGTCTTAATGTCTCTCCATCTCTGTCACTCTTCTCTCTGTCTCTGTTGCTGTCTCTCCATCTATGTCTTGGTTTCTGTGTCTCTGTCTCTGTCTTGCTTCTGTCTGTCTGTCTGACTCTGTCTCTCAATCAAACATCCTCTCAACTCACCACACTGTCTCCAATTAACTTGCAATCAGTTTAAACCTGCAGTGGGATTACAGATAGATTGATGGCACCCTATTCCCTACATAGTGCACTACTTTGGGTCAAAAGTTGTGCACTATGTAAGGAATAGGGTGCCATTTAGGACAGATCATAAAGTAACAGAGGATACCCAGGAGCCCAGAACATTTCCACTACAATTACCACTGTGGGGTGTGGGGTGAAGTTGCCACTAGATGCTTATCTTGTGTCAGTTTTCCATTCCCCCCATGAATGGTTAGGATCAGGGTGGTGGGAGCTGTTCCTAGACCTGTACCTAGGAGAAACTTAAACCCAGAGCATTTTGACAGAGAAGCCAGTGCGGGTCCCGCGGCCTCTGAACTCGAGCCTCTGCTTCCTAAAGAGCATGCACAATTGACCCTGGCATAATCAGGTGGAAGGGGCGGAGCTTGCCTAACCTCTGCAGTATTTGGCCATTAGGTGCTTTCATTAGCGGTTGGTACCACTGAGGTCAAAGCATTCCTGGTGAATCTGGCAACTGTGTGTGTGTGTGTGTGTGTGTGTGTGTGTGTGTGTGTGTGTGTGTGTGTGTGTGTAATGTGACAGATATGCTGCCTGTTGAAATTGGCATCATCCTTGTGTGTGTGTGTGGGGGGGCTTACCATGCATGACCACAGGTGTGATAGCATTACACGCCACCAGATGGCACTGTTCAGTCTGTGAAATGACTGAGGGGAGGCAGACTGGAGGAGCATGGCTAGCCCCCTGAGACTTAGACAGTCCTGATGCATCTAACCTAGGAGGTGATCACACGCTGTAGATATGAGGTCTTAAAGGGATAAGTGTTTTCAGGGTGAAGCGGTGCTCTCTCCTGACAGGCCTGAGTCTGAGGCAGTGTAGATGTTAGCATCATCTATCTGCTTAAAGAGGGGAAACAGGCAAACTGGCCACTTATTGTGTGTGTGTGTGTGTGTGTGTGTGTGTGTGTGTGTGTACGTGTGTATGCATTCAGAGCTGTGTCTGGCAGAAACAGAGGCTATTGGGAGGCAGGGAGGATATACCGGCAGGCTTTGCGTGCCCTCCAAGTTTTGCAAGTTATTTACTTTCTGATCGACTGACCCATTTTGTGTGAGGGCTGAATCAATCTCGCTTCCCGCGGTGCACGGCGGGGCCATGCAGATAGCTGCGCTTCAGCCGGCACAGTTTGCAGCGACACCGTTTGTCAAAGCTGTCCAGAGATCCGGGGATGCCACAGAGGAGAGATGGAGAACGGTGGGAGAGAGGGAACGAGGAGAGAAAGGCGGGCAGACAGTGCCAGAGAAAAGGTCAGCTGCCTCTTCAGCAGTTCTTCATGGTAAACAGGATGAGGACGTGGCCTGGATACTACACACCCTAGTTACAGTCTATACATGGACTGCTGCAGGCCACTGCAAGTTCGGCTGTGCTGTGGCACCCATGCAGAATCAACTACCAAACACCACAGAACACTACTGTCAGAATTTAACAGAGAAAATAGTACTCTGCCTGCACAGGCTAACGCTCAATAGCGTTAGCCATTCTACCCCGCACAGGCTAGCGTTCAATAGCATTAGCCATTCTACCCTGCACAGGCTGACGTTCAATAGCATTAGCCATTCTACCCTGCAAAGGATAACGTTCAATAGCATTAGCCATTCTACCCTGCACAGGCTAACGTTCAATAGCATTAGCCATTCTACCCTGCACAGGCTGACGTTCAATAGCATTAGCCATTCTACCCTGCAAAAGATAACGTTCAATAGCATTAGCCATTCTACCCTGCACAGGCTGACGTTCAATAGCATTAGCCACTCTACCCTGCACAGGCTAACGTTCAATAGCATTAGCCATTCTACCCCGCACAGGCTAACATTCAATAGCATTAGCCATTCTACCCTGCACAGGCTGACGTTCAATAGCATTAGCCACTCTACCCTGCACAGGCTAACGTTCAATAGCATTAGCCATTCTACCCTGCACAGGCTAATGTTCAATAGCATCAGCCATTCTACCCTGCACAGGCTAACGTTCAATAGCATCAGCCATTCTACCCTGCACAGGCTAACGTTCAATAGCACTAGCCATTCTACCCTGCACAGGCTAACGTTCAATAGCATTAGCCATTCTACCCTGCACAGGCTAACGTTCAATAGCATTAGCCACTCTACCCTGCACAGGCTAACGTTCAATAGCATTAGCCACTCTACCCTGCACAGGCTGACGTTCAATAGCATTAGCCACTCTACCCTGCACAGGCTAACGTTCAATAGCATTAGCCATTCTACAAAACCCCATTGAGACATGCAGCACTTAAAAAGTATATATATATACATATATATTTCACCTTTATTTAACTTCTCAATTCCAAATCAACCCATGGCCTCTACCCCAATGCAGATCATTTACATCTTCAACGATCGTGTAAGTAATGGCAATGTAACAATATAGTAAGGGGGTAGACTAAATTGCTTCTCCATTGGAAAGGGCTGTAGTCGCCAAGCCTCAAATCTGTCCTAGCTCAGAAACCTGGCTGAGGGCAACTGCCATGTTTGTTTCCCCATTAGCGCGTAACCCCCCATTAGAACGCTGTTATTACCCACGCAGAAAGACTAATGCCTGGCCTCCCAACATGTGGCTGCCCCTGGGGACTAGCTGGTGATCACAGGGGAGGGGCGGAACTGACACCATCAGTTACCCCCCAGAGACCCGATGCTCATAGATCAGTCAGTACTAAACATCCCGACTAGCAGAGAGGAAGAGGAATCAGTGGGTTGCTTAGTAATAAGAGAAGATGGGGTTAAAAGTGTAGCCTTTTGTATCGTTAACCTCGGGGTCAGCCGCCGTAATTCAACTGTCAGAGAGGGACTCATGTTGCTAATAAGAGTTTTAATAGGTGCACGCATGGCAGATACGTTCTAAAGAAATCGTGGGTCAGCAAACACTTATGTACTCTGAAAGGGAGACTTTTGTCTTCACAAGTGGGTTTTTACCATTGTGCGAGGTCAGAGGTCAGGGGGTTATCCTAACCCAGAAATCCACCAATTTCCTTTCCCTCCTTTCCCTGATTGACTCTCTGGAACAACCTGAGCCCTGCACCAAACAATTGTACCACCACTAACTACAGGGTATCTAGTCCCAACCGGAGCTCTGCACCACCACTAACTACAGGGTATCTAGTCCCAACCTGAGCCTTGCACCACCACTAACTACAGGGTATCTAGTCCCAACCTGAGCCCTGCACCAAACAATTGTACCACCACTAACTACAGGGTATCTAGTCCCAACCAGGGAGCTACAGGGTATCTAGTCCCAACCTGCACCACCACTAACTACAGGGTATCTAGTCCCAACCTGAGCCCTGCACCACCACTAACTACAGGGTATCTAGTCCCAACCTGAGCCCTGCACCACCACTAACTACAGGGTATCTAGTCCCAACCTGAGCCCTGCACCACCACTAACTACAGGGTATCTAGTCCCAACCTGAGCCCTGCACCACCACTAACTACAGGGTATCTTGTCACAACCAGATACCTGTACAACTCAGTGTCACCCAGTCTACCAGCTATAGATTTTCCTCTAGAGTTTTAACCAAGAGCAGGAGAGAAGTACATCATCAAAATCAAATCAAACTTTTTTTGCTACATGCACCGAATACAAGAAGTGCAGACTTTACTGTTGAAATGCTGACTTACAAGCCCCTAACCAACAGTGTAGACTTTACTGTTGAAATGCTTACTTACAAGCCCCTAACCAACTAGTGTAGACTTTACTGTGAAATGCTGACTACAAGCCCTTAACCAACAGTGTAGACTTTACTGTTGAAATGCTGACTACAAGCCCTTAACCAACAGTGTAGACTTTACTGTTGAAATGCTTACATACAAGCCCCTAACCAACTAGTGTAGACTTTACTGTGAAATGCTGACTACAAGCCCCTAACCAACAGTGTAGACTTTACTGTTGAAATGCTGACTACAAGCCCTTAACCAACAGTGTAGACTTTACTGTGAAATGCTGACTTACAAGCCCCTAACCAACAGTGTAGACTTTACTGTTGAAATGCTGACTACAAGCCCCTAACCAACAGTGTAGACTTTACTGTGAAATGCTGACAAGCCCCTAACCAACAGTGTAGACTTTACTGTGAAATGTTTACTTACAAGCCCCTAACCAACAGTGTAGACTTTACTGTGAAATGCTTACTTACAAGCCCCTAACCAACAGTGTAGACTTTACTGTGAAATGCTTACTTACAAGCCCCTAACCAACAGTGTAGACTTTACTGTTGAAATGCTGACTTACAAGCCCCTAACCAACAGTGTAGACTTTACTGTGAAATGCTGACTTACAAGCCCCTAACAACAGTGTAGACTTTACTGTTGAAATGCTGACTTACAAGCCCCTAACCAACAGTGTAGACTTTACTGTTGAAATGCTGACTTACAAGCCCATAACCAACAGTGTAGACTTTACTGTTGAAATGCTGACCACCACTAACAACAGTGTATCTGTTGAAATGCTGAGCCCTGCACCACCACTAACAACAGTGTAGACTTTACTGTTGAAATGCTGACTTACAAGCCCCTAACCAACAGTGTAGACTTTACTGTGAAATGCTTACTTACAAGCCCTTAACCAACAGTGTAGACTTTACTGTTGAAATGCTTACTTACAAGCCCTTAACCAACAGTGTAGACTTTACTGTTGAAATGCTTACTTACAAGCCCTTAACCAACAGTGTAGACTTTACTGTTGAAATGCTTACTTACAAGCCCCTAACCAACAGTGTAGACTTTACTGTTGAAATGCTTACTTACAAGCCCTTAACCAACAGTGTAGACTTTACTGTTGAAATGCTTACTTACAAGCCCTTAACCAACAGTGTAGACTTTACTGTTGAAATGCTGACTTACAAGCCCTTAACCAACAGTGTAGACTTTACTGTTGAAATGCTTACTTACAAGCCCTTAACCAACAGTGTAGACTTTACTGTTGAAATGCTTACTTACAAGCCCTTAACCAACAGTGTAGACTTTACTGTTGAAATGCTTACTTACAAGCCCTTAACCAACAGTGTAGACTTTACTGTTGAAATGCTGACTTACACAGTGTAGACTTTACTGTTGAAATGCTTACTTACAAGCCCTTAACCAACAGTGTAGACTTTACTGTTGAAATGCTGACTACAAGCCCTTAACCAACAGTGTAGACTTTACTGTTGAAATGCTTACTTACAAGCCCCTAACCAACAGTGTCGACCTTACTGTTGAAATGCTGACTTACAAGCCCCTAACCAACAGTGTAGACTTTACTGTGAAATGCTGACCTACAAGCCCCTAACCAACAGTGTAGACTTTACTGTGAAATGCTGACTTACAAGCCCTTAACCAACAGTGTAGACTTTACTGTGAAATGCTGACCTACAAGCCCCTAACCAGTGCAGTTCAAGAAGAAGAAAATATTTACCAAGTAGGCTAAAATAAAAATGTATAATAAAAAGTAACACAATAAGAATAACAAGGCTATCTACAGGGGGCACTGGTACCTAGTCAGTGTGCAGAGGTACAGGCTAGTTGAGGTAATCTGTACATGGAGGTGGAGGCGAAGTGACTATGCATAGGTAACAAACAAACAGCGAGTAGCAGCAGTGTACAAAAGGGGGGGGGGTGTCAGTCAATGTAAATTGTCCGGTGGCTATGTTCAGCAGTCTTATGGCTTGGGGGGTAGAAGCTGTTGAGGAGACTTTTGGTCCTAGACTTGGCGCTCCGGTACCGCTTGCCGTGCGGTAGCAGAGAAAACGGACAATTTTATGGGTTCGCACTACCCTCTGTAGCGCCTTACGGTCAGATGTCGAGCAGTTGCCATACCAGGCGGTGATGCAACCGGTCAGGATGCTCTCGATGGTGCAGCTGTAGAACCTTGAGAGGATCTGGAGACCCATGCCAAATTTCTTCAGTCTCCTGAGGGGGAGAAGGTTTTGTCGTGCCCTCTTCACGAGGATGTAATGAAGTACTTTCCCATTCTGCTGAGAGCTGGCCTCCATCCCAAATGGCTCCCTACTCCCTATATAGTACACTATGGGAACTAGTCAAAAGTAGTGCACTATATAGGGAACAGAGTTCTGTTTGGAAGGCTGCAGCAGCACTGTTGGTCCTCCGCCACCATTAAGGACATATTAGAAAGACGCTGCCGAGACAAAATAACACCCCCTCAGAGGTCTCTATGGACCGTCTGAAAGGGGGCCATATTTCACCCCATGTCATCGACAGGCCTGGTGTTTGGGAGAATAACACAGGGGTAAATTTACACTGTGGTCTACACCGAAGACTCCTTGCTGGGTTTGTAATCTCCATTCTCAACAAGCAAGCTATTGTATTAACTCTATAATTTGACGTGTTCGCTGTTTCCCCACCGTTTGGCCATGCTTTTGGCTTTTCTTGTTATTCCAGTCATACCAGGGTAAGACATAACTGCATTTAAGTTGTCAGCTTATGAGGCGTTTGCTCCAAAATGAAGCACTCAACGAAATTGAGAAAAGTGTAATTTGATGAACATACAGTAGAGTACGCCGCCTGGTTGGGGAAGAGATCAAACACGGTACATGTAATTTATAGCCGGGGCCCATGCGATGGAAATAGCTCTCCAATTAAGCTATTTTCTCTGGTTTTGCAGGCCAGTGATTATTTAGGGAGAGGCTTGTTCTGGGTTTGTCTGGGAGGCCCTGGCGGTCTGCAGAAGGCCCATGTCTGAGGCACGTCCCTCAGACCCGGATTCCTTCATTCTCACGCCGGTCGAGGTATCACGTTACTGCAGCACCGAAAAGATGCCTCCCTTCCTGTTTCTTTTACATAGCCCTTATTCTGAGCCTCCATGTTCTGCTGTCTGTCTGTTTAAAGAGGAGTGTTGTGTGTGGCTTTGCATCCATCTCCGGCTCCACCCAACATCATCTCTATTTCTACTCCTGTTACCATGGTGTTCCCACTCTTTTACTCGCGCTCCGATCCCCTGCTTCCATTTCCCTGGAAAGTGTGCTGCTGCGGGGAAGAGACAGACTGCCGCCCCGCGTGACGCCTGGTGCATCAGCTGGTGGAGCACGATGCAATCTGGGGTCTGAGGGATGCATCTTGGCCAAGGAGCGCCTCGCCACACACAAATCCCTTTAATTCACAAGATAGAAAGAATCCCTTTAATACCCTGAGGGTTCCTGTTCCATTGTAATAACACTGCAACAAGACTCATTGCATTGCTGTTATGTTGTTGGTAGTGCACTAAGCCAAATACGATTATGATGCAAACCAATACTATCAAACCAATTACGGCAACAGAAACAGATCCCAGATCTGCATGACATCACTCCAGGATGAAGACTATTCACGACTCCACAAACTAAACTCTTTTTGGGGTGAACAGAGTTCAAACACGGAACTCACAGGAGAGCGTTGTGTAAACCTGCTGCCATGGGTGGAGGTGAGCCTTCTCCTTTCCAAAAAACAGCTGATGAAAGAGAGGAGAGGAGTGGAGGAGCGAGGGATCTGGGGGAGGAGTGTGGAGTTTTATAAATAAGATGGAGACTAGCCAAGGAGATTGGAAACTGGGCGCCAATGAGAGGAAGTGCTGGATTTCGTATTTAGCGAGGCGCTATCCAGACCCAGCGACTAGCGATTTACCTTGGCTTGCACATTCACACACAGCGTCACCCCCTGCCAGGTAATGGGGATATAATGCAGAGGGAAACCCACACTTAATAAACACGGGCTGGAAAGACGCCGCTAGCAAATATTATTTTTATTAGAACATATTGGGTCTGGATATTAAAGGTTCCGGGGTTGCGCTCATTTTAATGGATGTTAGTAAATATTAGAGCTGAAATCATGATTGTGGTCTTTTCTGAGGCGTCAGGAATAGGTTATGCGTGCATTGAGAGCTCCATCTGTGGAGGAGGGAGGAAACAACCAGGGTTGCTGACAGATTGATTCAATACTGACAGATAGACCACATGGATGGTACAATACAGTGAGGATTGAGATCCAACAGGAAAGGCTTTCTGGTAATGAGGACATAGAACCATGTGCCACATTAAATTATGACTAAAGAACCTCACCTGAGGACATAAAGAACCTCACTGGTCCTGTAGGGCATAAAGAACCTCACTGGTCCTGAGGGAACCTCACTACCGAGGACATAAAGAACCTCTCTGGTACTGAGGAAATAAAGAACCTCACTGGTACCGAGGAAATAAAGAACCTCACTGGTACCGAGGACATACAGAACCTCACTGGTCCTTAGGACATAAAGAACCTCACTGGTACTGAGGACATAAAGAACCTCACTGGTACTGAGGACATAAAGAACCTCACTGGTACAGAGGAAATAAAGAACCTCACTGGTACCGAGGACATAAAGAACCTCACTGGTCCTGAGGACATAAAGAACCTCACTGGTCCTGAGGACATAAAGAACCTCACTGGTCCTGAGGACATAAAGAACCTCACTGGTCCTGAGGACATAAAGAACCTCACTGGTCCTGAGGACATAAAGAACCTCACTTGGTCCTGAGGACATAAAGAACCTCACTGGTCCTAAAGAACCTCAGAGGACATAAAGAACCTCACAGGTCCTGAGGACATAAAAAACCTCACTGGTTCTTCATGCAGAGACCCATGAATACTCTTTGAAGCAGAGGGCTTCCATGTCTGAACTCTATACTGAAAGCTGATGTGACATCCCCCGAAGACAAGTGATCAAATGATATCAGCGGAACCAGGGAACTAACTCACTCTGGATGGAACTTACTGTATAGTTTACCTACGAAACACATGAAACACACGGTTCTTGGGTTCAATTGGTCACCGAGAGAGCTCCATTATCTGAGCCCCCCTTTCTGCCAAGTTGGAAAATGAGGAACGACTGATCGTTTTACACGGCTGTTCCGAGGGAAAAGGGCAAGAACCTTGGGCTAGCTAGTGCTGCATGGCAGGAAACTCTGGACCAGGCCCCTGACCTCCCCTGCTGATTTATCCCTCTCTCCTTACTCCAGAGCTATTAAGGGGAAGATAATATTTTCATATGGTTTTATCAAACACCACGTGGGCTTATTTATTACTCTTGTCCCCAGACGGTCATACCTAAAGCAGAGGTAGTTTGTACAACCCCTAGCTGGATGAAAATACCTACTGAAGCTCTGTAATTGGCAAAAGGGATCAAATATGAACCCATCACAGAGTGGCCCCCATCAAAATGATATGACTGTATGTGTGTGTGTGTGTGTGTGTGTGTGTGTGTGTGTGTGTGTGTGTGTGTGTGTGTGTGTGTGTGTGTGTGTGTGTGTGTGTGTGTGTTGTGTGTGTGTGTGTGTGTAGTGGTGTAAAGTACAGTGCCTTGCGAAAGTATTCGGCCCCCTTGAACTTTGCGACCTTTTGCCACATTTCAGGCTTCAAACATAAAGATATAAAACTGTATTTTTTTGTGAAGAATCAACAACAAGTGGGACACAATCATGAAGTGGAACGACATTTATTGGATATTTCAAACTTTTTTAACAAATCAAAAACTGAAAAATGGGGCGTGCAAAATTATTCAGCCCCCTTAAGTTAATACTTTGTAGCGCCACCTTTTGCTGCGATTACAGCTGTAAGTCGCTTGGGGTATGTCTCTATCAATTTTGCACATCGAGAGACTGAAATTTTTTCCCATTCCTCCTTGCAAAACAGCTCGAGCTCAGTGAGGTTGGATGGAGAGCATTTGTGAACAGCAGTTTTCAGTTCTTTCCACAGATTCTTGATTGGATTCAGGTCTGGACTTTGACTTGGCCATTCTAACACCTGGATATGTTTATTTTTGAACCATTCCATTGTAGATTTTGCTTTATGTTTTGGATCATTGTCTTGTTGGAAGACAAATCTCCGTCCCAGTCTCAGGTCTTTTGCAGACTCCATCAGGTTTTCTTCCAGAATGGTCCTGTATTTGGCTCCATCCATCTTCCCATCAATTTTAACCATCTTCCCTGTCCCTGTTGAAGAAAAGCAGGCCCAAATCATGATGCTGCCACCCCCATGTTTGACAGTGGGGATGGTGTGTTCAGCTGTGTTGCTTTTACGCCAAACATAACGTTTTGCATTGTTGCCAAAAAGTTCAATTTTGGTTTCATCTGACCAGAGCACCTTCTTCCACATGTTTGGTGTGTCTTTAAGAAATGGCTTTCTTCTTGCCACTCTTCCATAAAGGCCAGATTTGTGCAATATACGACTGATTGTTGTCCTATGGACAGAGTCTCCCACCTCAGCTGTAGATCTCTGCAGTTCATCCAGAGTGATCATGGGCCTCTTGGCTGCATCTCTGATCAGTCTTCTCCTTGTATGAGCTGAAAGTTTAGAGGGACGGCCAGGTCTTGGTAGATTTGCAGTGGTCTGATACTCCTTCCATTTCAATATTATCGCTTGCACAGTGCTCCTTGGGATGTTTAAAGCTTGGGAAATCTTTTTGTATTCAAATCCGGCTTTAAACTTCTTCACAACAGTATCTCGGACCTGCCTGGTGTGTTCCTTGTTCTTCATGATGCTCTCTGCGCTTTTAACGGACCTCTGAGACTATCACAGTGCAGGTGCATTTATACGGAGACTTGATTTCACACAGGTGGATTGTATTTATCATCATTAGTCATTTAGGTCAACATTGGATCATTCAGAGATCCTCACTGAACTTCTGGAGAGAGTTTGCTGCACTGAAAGTAAAGGGGCTGAATAATTTTGCACGCCCAATTTTTCAGTTTTTGATTTGTTAAAAAAGTTTGAAATATCCAATAAATGTTGTTCCACTTCATGATTGTGTTGTGGCAAAAGTGTGGCAAAAGGTCGCAAAGTTCAAGGGGGCCGAATACTTTCGCAAGGCACTGTACTTTAAAGTACTACTTAAGTAGTTTTTGGGGGTGTCTGTACTTTACTATTTGTATTTTTGACAACCTTTATTTTTACTTCACTACATTCTTAAAGAAAACAATGTACTTTTTATTCCATACATTTTCCCTGACTCCCAAAAGTCATTTTTACATTTTTAATGCTTAGCAAGACAGGAATATTGTCCAATTCACCCACTTATCAAGAGAACATCCCTGGTCATCCCTACGACCTCTGATCTGGAGGACTCACTAAACAGAGAACATCCCTGGTCATCCCTACTGCCTCTGATCTGGTGGACTCACTAAACACTAAACACTTCGTTGATTATTGATGTCTGAGAGTTTGAGTGTTTCCTGACTTTCCGTAAATACAAATTTAAAAAACAATAGTGCCGTCAGGATTGCTTAATACAAGGAATTAAATAATTTATACATTTACTTTTGATACTTAAGTATATTTAAAACCAAATACGTTTATACGTCTTAACGTATAAATACGCTTAAGTCAAGAAGTATTTTACTGGGTGACTTTCACTTTTACTTGAGTCATTTTCTATTAAGGTATCTTTTACTTTTACTCACGTCTGACAATTAGGTACTTTTTCCACCACCGTGTGTGTTGTCTGTGTTTCTGTGTCTTTATTCACGGGTCTCTGCAATACGTGTAGCGTGTGCTTCTATGTGTGTTTATGTGTGTGTTGAACTTTCAGGAGTCAGACAGATTTCACCACTGGACATTGAAGCGGGGTGGTCTCATGCTATTTAGACAGTGCTGCAGACCCGTTCTCCTTTACAGGGTGTCAACGGTAGTCCACCCTTTTCTGAGCGGAAACTGTGCATGTGGTTAAGGCTGGGCGATATGACGATATATATCGTGTGACGATAGAAAAACGTCTATCGTTTCATATTATGCTCTATCGTTTATTTCGTTGTGTTGCAAATCACACTCTTTACGGCAATATTTTTTGTCAATTGGACGACGCTATGTTGAGGGAAATTTGCAACACAAGAGCACGGAGACAAGGAGCTCGTACCTAAAAGAGGGGCTACTTCTGTCACATGGACGTGGTTTGGGTATGAGAAGTCTGACACGGACCAGAAAACCGTCCTCTACAAGATGTGCCGCGGGCCAGAGTCCCAACAACAGGCTCAAACACCACTAACCTCTCTTACCACCTACGCAAGAATCATGTGAAACAGGCCAGTCCCATCAACAGGCTCAAACACCACTAACCTCTATTACCACCTACGCAAGAATCATGTGAAACAGGCCAGTCCCAACAACAGGCTCAAACACCACTAACCTCTATTACCACCTACGCAAAAATCATGTGAAACAGGCCAGTCCCAACAACAGGCTCAAACACCACTAATCTCTCTTACCACCTACGCAAGAATCATGTAAAACAGGCCAGTCCCAACAACAGGCTCAAACACCACTAACCTCTATTACCACCTACGCAAAAATCATGTGAAACAGGCCAGTCCCATCAACAGGCTCAAACACCACTAACCTCTTTTACCACCTACGCAAGAATCATGTAAAACAGGCCAGTCCCAACAACAGGCTCAAACACCACTAACCTCTTTTACCACCTACGCAAGAATCATGTGAAACAGTACGGAGAGAGTCTACGGATGAGACCCCAAAAAGTACAGTCTAGTGCTCAAAACAAACCCCTGACTCAGACGTTGCAAGAGGCTTTTGCCCGCGGCACAGCATTGGGCAAAAAATCACGACGATTTTAGATTTTATACATTAATATTATATTTTGTTACATGCTTAATTGAACATTTGCACAAAGGTTCTAATATGAGTAAGTACCAAAATGAAATAAGAAATAGGCCTTTACATGTGGTTATTTTATATAAACAATTTATTCATTAAATTGACAGAAAATATGCTATATCGTGATATGTATCGTTATCAGGTTATGAGCGTTTGGCCGTATCACCCAGCCCAACATGTGAGTATAAATCACACTTCAAATCTCAGTGGCTGCCCCTGAATTGTGTCAGATGTATCATGTGTTGATATCTGGGGACCAAATAGTAACGCAGCATTTTATATCTGCATCAAATCAACCGGCAACCGGACAGCAACAGTACTGCTCAATCACCATGCAGCAGTGTTGGGGATATTACATGTCACATATCTGATCAAAGATGGACCAGTTAGTGCATGGTTTGGCCATTACTCATCACATAGTTAGAGCAGAATAGATGAAGGATGTGGTGGAGGAGAATGGTAGAAGGAGGAGGAGGAAGAGAGAGGGAGGAGGAGGAAGAGGGGGGGTTGTGAGAGAGGATGATGCACTCCTATCAGTCTCTGGTGAGGAGGGATCTTTGCCTGGGTGAATCAGTTTGTGAATCATTCATAAGAAATTAGTGTGGCGGCAATTAGGGCTTCCTGAATCATTCATAGGAAGCACTGCATGACAGGCATCCGGCCACTGCAGCCAGTTTAAACAGATTAGCTTTGCCGTCGACCCCTGTGTGCGCGTGTGCGTGTGTATTTGTGTTCTCCGGAAGCAACTGCTCTACATCAAGGTAGCTCAACGACTGAACGTCTACTGCAGAAACACAAATCATACATGTGAAACAGACACATAGATAGGTTCAGAGACAAGGCAACAATATACAGAATCTCTCCTACACACACTCTTATGGCTAGTACTAACCAATCAAGGCTAATTATTGTCTCTTTTTTACAATGCAGGTATTGCCAGGGAATCTGTGATATGATCACACAGGACACTTCACAATGAGGTAACGTTTTACAATCCAGCTAAAGGCAGCAGGCACAGGGGAGGGTGGTGGCGGTGGCTAAGTTGGGAGAAACAAAATGGAGAACTTGTCTCACTTTGTCTCCTCATATCAAGTGTTTCAGGCATCATGGCCACTGAGGGAGCAATATTCCTGTCAAAACTGCTTGGACTCTCTCACAAGAAATACATCTAAAATAATGTGACAAAAGCATTCATCCCAACAAAAAGACACAGAGGGCTGTTTTGTCCTGTGGGCTCAGAGGAACACTCGCCAGTCAAGCTCCTCGCCACAAGGGTGAACAGGTGGGATGGGGGATATCTCACGTTCCCCTGCCTTGCCGAAGGGGCTTCACCTCTATGCTGCAAACACACACCACCTGTCACCAACCTGACAGCAAAACACAACCGTCACACACACACGCTGACAGGCACGAGCAGGCGCACGCCTTGCTATCTCCAAGTTACACTCACGTCCGTTGCCATTTTTCACGTCATGTAGCAGCAGACAGTGCTGACCGTCTCTCCCAGTCTGGACGCTACATGCAGAGAACATCTCTTTCAGTCAGTGTAGTAGCAGACAGTGCTGAATGTCTCTCCCAGACTGGACACTACATGTTTCAGAGAACATCTCTTTCAGTCAGTGTAGTAGCAGACAGTGCTGACCGTCTCTCCCAGGCTGGACACTACATGTTTCAGAGAACATCTCTTTCAGTCAGTGTAGTAGCAGACAGTGCTGACCGTCTCTCCCAGACTGGACGCTACATGTTTCAGAGAACATCTCTTTCAGTCAGTGTAGTAGCAGAGAGTGCTGACCGTCTCTCCCAGGCTGGACACTACATGTTTCAGAGAACATCTCTTTCAGTCAGTGTAGTAGCAGACAGTGCTGACCGTCTCTCCCAGCTGGACGCTACATGTTTCAGAGAACATCTCTTTCAGTCAGTGTAGTAGCAGACAGTGCTGACCGTCTCTCCCAGACTGGACGCTACATGTTTCAGAGAACATCTCTTTCAGTCAGTGTAGTAGCAGACAGTGCTGACCGTCTCTCCCAGACTGGACGCTACATGTTTCAGAGAACATCTCTTTCAGTCAGTGTAGTAACAGACAGTGCTGACCGTCTCTCCCAGGCTGGATGCTACATGTTTCAGAGAACACCTCTTTCAGTCAGTGAAATGCAAGGGGCCCTTAGTGTGTCCTAGAGTATCCTTAAATCAGTGGAGAGCCCTGTAAGTCATAAGACAAGTCCTTGAGCTGCTGGGCTACACGACTCACAGAACGAACATTGAACACGAACACACAGACACACACAAGAACACACATAAGCCTTACATGCACGCTGCTGATAGACTATCTCACTAATTCTATAGCTTTGGGAGGAACAAGCTCGTATTATGTATTTTCTTATGAAAGTGAAGGAAATTAATGATTGAAACAAGACCTGGTTAGTGGCGAAGGCATGCTTAACCTTGATAGCATCTCTACTCTCTCTCTAATGAACTGCATAGAGAAGGGACACATCTTTAGAGCAAATTAAGAATCCTTCCAAATCCCCAGCACTCTGGCTTCTACTGAGTCTCCAAACTGAGGGAGCTACGAGAGCAGAATTAATGCTGAGTGTTTCGAGCAGTCGCCCCGGAAAAAAAAGAGAGGAATTATATGAAGTCGTGTCAGAGTGAGGAATACCTCAGGATAATGAATGTAGTTAAATGTGGAGAGAATCAGGTTGAACGGAGGAGACGGCAGCGGGTAGTAGGGATTTACGCCTATTGATTTTTTGAGCGGTTCAAGCACAGGTCAGTCTGACACTGCCAGCAGTACGTAAAATATGATAAGCGAAGCCGGGTTCCAGCAAGCCGGGCCCCAATACACTTTAGCGTGTGGCCCCTGAATTACAGTGTGGCGAAGCCGTTTTATAATGAGGCACAATCTAAGAGAACTTTATTCACAGCAGGAATTCATTCAAATGTATAAACATGGCAAGTCCTTCATCTTCATATAAATAAGTCCCATTAAAAATGTATCGTGTTCAACGAGAGACAGAAGCAAAAGGGAAATCTCTCCATTCGACTAAGAGGAGATGATATTCTCCACATTCCTCAGTTAAGCCATTTTCCAGGTGAGTTGAACTTACCCTTTGAAATGCCTCATCATTTGCGTGGGTGACCCTGTGCCCACTGCAGTGGAAAAACACTAACTCTTTTATCAAGTCTTCGCATGCAATCCATCCTATGTTTGGTCACCACTCGCCATGATACAAATGACTGCATACCTCTCGTCACGGTCAGACACTTAAGTCTGAAGTGTATCTGTTTCTGTTTTTGTTGATCTGGCCATAGGGACATTTGTCCTAGGAAGGCACCTGCCACAGGCTGGCCAAACAGCTGGCCAAACAGCTGGCCAAACAGCTGGCCAAACAGCTGGCCAAACAGCTGACCAAACAGCTGGCCAAACAGCTGACCAAACAGCTGGCCAAACAGCTGACCAAACAGCTGACCAAACAGCTGGCCAAACAGCTGGCCAAACAGCTGACCAAACAGCTGGCCAAACAGCTGGCCAAACAGCTGGCCAAACAGATGACCAAACAGCTGGCCAAAAAGCTGGCCAAACAGCTGACCAAACAGTTGGCCAAACAGCTGACCAAACAGCTGGCCATACAGCTGACCAAACAGCTGACCAAACAGCTGGCCATACAGCTGACCAAACAGCTGACCAAACAGCTGACCAAACAGCTGGCCATACAGCTGACCAAACAGCTGACCAAACAGCTGACCAAACAGCTGACCAAACAGCTGACCAAACAGCTGACCAAACAGCTGGCCATACAGCTGACCAAACAGCTGACCAAACAGCTGACCAAACAGCTGACCAAACAGCTGGCCATACAGCTGACCAAACAGCTGACCAAACAGCTGACCAAACAGCTGACCAAACAGCTGGCCATACAGCTGACCAAACAGCTGACCAAACAGCTGACCAAACAGCTGACCAAACAGCTGACCAAACAAGCGGCGGCTGACGTCCCCATGCATTTTAAATCACCTCGGATGCGTGTTACGGTGACTCATGGGAGGGGACACAACCAGGCGTGAGACAGGTCCCTGCCCCCCCCCCCCCGTGATGTAGTGGGAACCAAAATGTGAGAGGCAGAAGGTTAGCACTGACATGTTTGAAATGACTTGACCTATGCCGCTTTCCATCTCCATCATTGTATCTGCTGTCATGGCTGCGTTTGCGTCCTCCCAGGGCACTTGCAAGCCTGCCTGTTTGATTTTCAAGCATGCCTCAAGCACACGCCGACATTCAAACAAAGGAGCCCTGATGCATACGATAGGGACTCTGACTGTTGATCGAGGTTAGCATCTCCTCACTCACACATGGCCTGACCTCCCTTGTCCCTCAGAAGACCTCAGAGTGAACTATTGCTCAGGAGATCATGAAAAATATATGCAGTTTAAAAAATATATATATATTCGCAGATAATACAATTGCAACTACGGCAGAGAGGCTGATTATTCAGGGTTCGACAGATCTGGATCTTAACGAAGTGGCTGACAGGTTCAAATGAACTATAAGAAACTGTTTTATATGCAGAAGAGGCATATCAACACTTAGTGTTTAAACACATATACACACTTAGTGGCCATTGTTTTAATAAGAAACACAAAGTGTGTAGGAGAGCAGTCCATCTGGTTCTGTATATGAACTACAGGGCTAAACTCAACCCATCTGGTATATGAACCAAAGGGCTAACCTCATCCCATTTGGTGTATGAACTATAGGGCTAACCTCATCCCACCTGGTGTATGAACTATAGGGCTAACCTCATCCCATCTGGTGTATGAACTATAGGGCTAACCTCATCCCATTTGGTGTATGAACTATAGGGATAACCTCATCCCATCTGGTGTATGAACTATAGGGCTAACCTCATCCCACCTGGTGTATGAACTTTAGGGCTAACCTCATCCCATCTGGTGTATGAACTATAGGGTTAACCTCATCCCATCTGGTGTATGAACTATAGGGTTAACCTCATCCCATCTGGTGTATGAACTATAGGGTTAACCTCATCCCATCTGGTGTATGAACTATAGGGCTAACCTCATCCCCCCTGGTGTATGAACCATAGGGTCATCCCCCCTATGTATGGACAATAGGGGTTAATAACCTCATCCCACCTGCTTGTCAGCTCTCCGCCTCACACTTCAGTGACATATAACTTCACCATGTTCCCAATACAGGTGTTTTTATTCACAGCTAAAATCAGCCTTTTCCGCTCAGCTCATATTCTGCATTCGTCACAGGCACATCAAAGACAAACAAATACTGCAGTTAGTACTTTATTTGATTTCCTGGTGACTTGGGCTCTGTGGTCGGTTTCCTGCTGCATCTGGTCAGCAGGATGGTGGGAAGGACAGGTCATCAGCAATCAGAGTGTTTCCTCTGGAACCTGTGATTCAAGACAACCCAAACAAACACCATAATGGAAGTGATCTAAGGCTGTGAGTTCAGTTGGGTTCAAGCATGTGGCTCAGGAGATACAAAAGGAGGACATGCACACGCTCCAAGGTTGTTAGTGTCTGTATTTAATAATCACATCCTTGATTGGGCTTGTCATCAGCACGCCACAGCCCAGTGGAGGAACCCTTGACGACCTTGCGCACACAACTTCATAAATTCTACCCACCTTTGATCAAATGCTGCCGGGTTTCAGTGGCAAGATCCACACGCGGATGCCAGAAAAGGTAATAGCCACTATACATCACCCACTATCATATCACCGCAGCCCTAGAGGAACACGACCCCTTCCACACTGCAAGCAGGAAGCCGTTCACCCTCTCCAAACCCACAAGGTCACTTAACCTACCTACAGCACGGCTCCACACCCGTCTGCCATTTCAATTGTTCAGAATCTAATATGCAAGCATCGCCATCAATTATTAAGCAGCCTCCCGCCTTTCAAACTCACTCATTGGTTCCCCCGAGTGAGCTCATTACATCTCCGTCTGTAACACACCCACCAGGTAACATGTGCATTAGGAGGGGAGGATCGACGGGGACGGTAAGAGAAGCGATGGGGTCTCTATGGCGATCTCTTGGGTACGGGAGCCGTATACGGTAACAGCTTGGGGAGGAGGAGGTGCGATCAAAACACCTTTCACTCAAAAGGCCGAGGCTCTGTGCACCTGCTGCATGTCCAGACGGTTAGGAAATTCTATTCACACCAGTGTCCAGCTCCAGTCACCAGTGGAGTTCCTGACGTTAGTGGATGCCAGACAAAAAGAGCATTTGCCCTCTAATGGATTCCCAACAGACATCTGAAGAGTGAAAATGTCTACAGGTTAGTGGTGTATCAATGTAATGCATCTCAGACTTGTACCCCGAGGCAGTTGAGATGAAACACAGCCGGTTGCTCCCATCCACCCACCTGAGGAGTATAACTGGCTCTTCAAGCTGGCCTGCCTGGAGATGGTGTGTCTGAGGAGAGAGGTCTTCCTCTCTCTGTATACATCTCTCTGGCGTGAACAACCAAACACAACAGAAGCTTGTCTGTGTGGCGAGACAGCAATGCGCTGCTCCAGAGAAACAGAACTGTGAAAGGTGAGAAGTGACAGAGGTGTGTCACAAAACGGCAGACTACACAGAGATTCTGCCAGATGTCCTTTATGGAACCCTGGGCAAGTGGGATTGTGTTGATGAACTTGATTCATATTGTCTGTGTTACAAATTGACTGTACAAGATGGGAATCTGGGCAATCCCAGATCCCACCAACAAAGACCAATGATTGTGTTGATGAACTTGATTCATATTGTCTGTGTTACAAATTGACTGTACAAGATGGGAATCAGGGCAATCCCAGATCCCACCAACAAAGACCAATGATTGCAAAGTTAAACATACCTGTTTGACATGCATTTAAAAGTGAAAAATGTGATTCTCAGAGTCTCTGTTACCGTGGAATTGCCCAGCTGTTAACCTGAATGCTCGACTTCAATTGAAGATGTGTTTAGAAGTTAATAACAGTCACACAGAATACATTAAAACACAAACTTAGCCAACACATGTTTAAATTCAGAATATTGTTTTGGTGGTAAGGAAAAAAACATCTATTTTGTTACCCATGCAGCCAATCACATTTCTCGTAGCTATTCAACAAGCCCTTTCTCATGTACAGCGGCATGGAGGAGGTGGTGATTGCTTTCATGCAGGTTTGTTTTCAAAAGCTTTTCCATTTTTAGCTGTCTTGTTCAATCAGATCGTACATTAGTTCCTTCTAAACATAACTACGTTATTCCGCCTGCTCACAGGAAAAAGTGCCAGTGTGAGCGCTTATTAAACAATAAACAAATCCATTTGGGAGAAACTATGAATGTCATGAGCTCAGCAAAATGGAACAATGACGAAGCACAAAAAGGATATTACTCAGCGTCAATCAGTGCAAATGATCAGATGATGACAACACAATAGTTTCTACTTTCCACTATTCGTCAACAAGGCTAGATGAAGCTCATTCAGAAGTAATAAACAAGTTATATGTGACAATTATTCAACCTAAACGAGCGTCTTGTGATAATTATGTGCATTAGTGATTTTCATGAGGCTCACATAAGGAATGGGGCAAGAATAGATTCTTGGGTTGTCCTGGGCTTCCATTTGGGACCACCCACAGAACAGATACCCTCGAAAACATCTTCACACATTCAGTAACACGCTCAATATCTCTGCTCCTGAGAAGTAGCCGTCCGACATCCATCCCTTCACTATCAGGGACTGCAGAACATTCCGGAATGGGGTTGTGTGTGCTAATTAAATCAGAGCGAGTTTAGCATGTGTCCGTATAATGAAAGAGCCAGGTCCGCTATCGCTTCTGTCGCCGCCCTGAAACAATGCTCTGCGCCGGGCGTCACTTTGCATAATGGAGCCCGAGCGACATGTGGGTGTGCTGGAAGAGGCAATAGGTGTAAGGGAGGAAGCTGATCAAATTCCCAGGCGCCACAGAGACAAACACCAGAGTTTCAGCCAATGGATGGTAATTAGACTGAACAAGTGCCAAGCCCAATTTGGTGAGAGAAAGAAACCGGCTCAGGTGAAACCCTCGCTCGGTGCTGTGCTCGTATGGAGACCTTGACATCTAATCCGTTCTGAGCCTCCATTTCTCTGCTTGTCAATCTGGGGGGGATTTCCTAAAGGAGACAAACCCCCTACCTAATCCTGTCAGTGCTGACTGGTAGCTTCTCATGAATATTCTCTCTCACACAGACTTCATTCTGATATTTTAATGTGAATCCATAACCCCAGGAGAAGCAAACATTCAGAATACTGGATATAGGGATCTACATTCTGGACATAGTTTGGGGACTGTCAACATTTTTACATTAATATGATTTTTTTTAAACATTTTCACATCCAATATACTTTTCACGGGTTTAGCTATAAGATAAGTATCACATGTAATGCTGAAACATTGTGCTTTATCTTCCGACTTCTGATGCAGACTGCAATTCATTTGCTCCGGTCTGGTGACAAAGAGGCACCATCAAAGAAGAGACATTTCCCAGTTAATTCATTGAGCATCTCCGACTCACATGTCATTAACGACAAAAGGGCTTCAGAGTTCCAAAGCACGGTTGGTCTGGGGATTGTTCCCTTCAGAAAAACTGAAAATACAATAATCATCAGAAGAAGAATGTATAAGATCAAACAGAGTATTCTCCCACTACGTTAGATCTGAAGCACGTGAACAAATATCATCTCATCTTAATTCTACATGTCATGTATCTTTATGTGGTTCACAGCTGCTAAACTGTCACAGTCAAGGCTTTAAGAAAATCTTGCCAGATATGGTAATTAGCATGTTTTCCTATCTTATGTCTTATACTAAACCTTCAGATTACCAATCTCTTAACTGTGCAAGATGTGCATGTAATTGTATTATTTATTTGTGATTATTTCCATCTCCTACATTAATGAGTGTTAAGTAACCACTTCACATGAGGTCAAGTCATTTAAGTCCCTCTATTGAAGTCCTTTAAGTCACTACAGAAGTCATTTAAGTCACTAAAATAAGTCATTTAAGTCACTCTAAAGAAGTAATTTAAGTCACTACAGAAGTCATTAAATCCCTATATTGAAGTCATTAAATCCCTCTATTAAAGTATTTTAAGTCACTTTAAAGAAGTCATTTAAGTCACTCTTAAGCTTTATCATGCCTGGGACCCAAATGAGAAATTCTGTGTTTTCCTGGGACCCACACTTAGGAAAATATGCAACTATACATATATATCAGTACATTTCATTGCCCTTATGCCTAAAACAAATGCAATATAGACAAAAACAAACAAATTAAATTAAACATCCATATAAATATATATTAATGTTTATTTTCCCCCATTAAAAACACATTTGTGGTTGGAACTGGTGCTGTTAAAATACAATAAATATTTTTTTATTCTGAACTGGAATATGTGAACTGATTGTTCACATCACACAGATGTAGACCAGAGCACACACACACACACACACACACACACACACACACACACACACACACACACACACACACACACACACACTCCTAATGAGAGGTGTTTGGCTGGCTGAAGTTTTCAACAAGCATGTCTATTCCAGACTCAGTTTCTGACAGTGCAGCACTGAGGTCATACTCAGCCTTGAAACTGTTTCTGTACTTGAACCCTGACTCACATAGGTATGTGGTGCCAAACTGGATCAGAACATCTACTGCTTTCTCAGTCAGGCAGGAGACCACTTCCTGCTGTTGATGAGCAAATCAGAACTGTGTGAGTGTGTTTCCCTCAAACAGCATCTTGCTTCAATCAGTTTATTCCAGTTAAGAATAAAATGTATTATATGTATTTTAACAGCAACAGTTCCAACCTAGACTTTCTTTCAACAATCATTTTTACAGTAAGATGTACAGCAGGCCTGATCATTTCTACAGTAAGATGTACAGTAGGCCTGATCATTTCTACAGTAAGATGTACAGTAGGCCTGATCATTTCTACAGTAAGATGTACAGTAGGCCTGATCATTTCTACAATAAGATGTACAGTAGACCTGATCATTTCTACAGTAAGATGTACAGTAGGCCTGATCATTTCTACAGTAAGATGTACAGCAGGCCTGATCATTTCTACAGTAAGCTGTACAGTAGGCCTGATCATTTCTACAATAAGATGTACAGTAGACCTGATCATTTCTACAGTAAGATGTACAGTAGGCCTGATCATTTCTACAGTAAGATGTACAGCAGGCCTGATCATTTCTACAGTAAGCTGTACAGTAGGCCTGATCATTTCTACAGTAAGCTGTACAGTAGGCCTGATCATTTCTACAGTAAGATGTACAGTAGGCCTGATCATTTCTACAGTAAGATGTACAGTAGGCCTGATCATTTCTACAGTAAGATGTACAGTAGGCCTGATCATTTTTCATCATCTGTACTGTTACTAGGGTTGCACTCTAGTAGCTAGCTTGCTTTGGCGAATTTGAGCCATTAGCTGTGGACAAGGCCAGGGGATTGTTTGGATCTACTACTGTAAGAGTTAGTACACCCTTATTTCTGCTTATCATCCATCACCTGTTATAAAATGACAACAATGCCTTGCTAGCTGACTTACTGTTCCACTGTCGATGCACCGTTTCCTGAAACATTCTGCCTTGTTCTGAAAGAACTTACCACCATGCTGTGGATGGTTGGTTAGGACGTGTTGTTTTATTCATTTATTCAGAAAAAAGATCTGGTAAACCGCAAAGCACACAGGCATCTCCCTCTCCCACTCGCACAGCTACCAAACTAGAGACCGCTGCTAAGCAGAGAGCTCACTGCACAGAGAGTGCACTGCACAGAGAGCGCACTGCACAGAGAGCGCACTGCACAGAGAGCGCACTGCACAGAGAGCGCACTGAACAGAGAGCACTGAACAGAGAGCGCACTGCACAGAGAGCGCACTGAACAGAGAGCGCACTGCACAGAGAGCGCACTGAACAGAGAGCGCACTTGGCCAAATCAATTCCAGTAATTCATGAAATAATTAACATTTACTCTGACACGTCGCGACCCACCATTAACATACTTTAAGAAAGGCTGCTCTAAAGTGGTCGTTTAAGTCCCTCTATTGAAGTAGTTTAAGTCACTCTAACTTACACTGGCAGTACTCTACAATAAAAATGTACTACAGATCTGGTAGTAGCCAGGGTAAACCTGTCACACAGGCGACCCTGAAGGAGTTGGTGTGAATGACTGAGAAAATGCCTGAGGACGCCTGTTGACACTGGGTGCTGCAGAACACTTGTTGACAAATTAACACATATTTCAAAAGCATGACACACACATATACTGCATGTAACCCCAGGGTGTTGCGAGCTATGGCTGTGACATGCTTATACTATACCCCCTGCCTGCCACGGTTAACTACTGCATGGCTGAGTACTGATTGCTGTAAGGTTGCGAGGTGCGTCAAGCATGTGAAAAAAAAGAGAGAGAAAGAGAGAGAGAAAGAGAGAGAGAAAGAGAGAGAGAAAGAGAGAGAGAAAGAGAGAGAGAAAGAGAGAGAGAAAGAGAGAGAGAAAGAGAGAGAGAAAGAGAGAGAGAAACAGAGAGAGAAAGAGAGAGAGAAAGAGAGAGAAACAGAGAGAGAAACAGAGAGAGAAACAGACAGACAGACAGAGAGAGAAACAGACAGACAGACAGACAGACAGAGAAACAGACAGAGAGACAGAGAGAGAAACAGACAGACAGACAGAGAGAGAAACAGACAGACAGACAGACAGACAGACAGACAGACTTGTCTCTGTGTCTCTGTGTCTGTGTGTCTCTGTGTCTGTGTGTCTCTGTGTCTGTGTGTCTCTGTGTCTGTGTGTCTGTGTGTCTACTGAGTCTGTGTGTCTGTGTGTCTACTGAGTCTGTGTGTCTACTGAGTCTGTGTGTCTACTGAGTCTGTGTGTCTGTGTGTCTACTGAGTCTGCATGTCTTTTCAGTTCCACCACGGTGGTGACCCTCGTGAGTCACTGTGCCTGCCGTTCTGTGGAGCCAGCTGGCAGCAGGGACGGTGCATTTCAATATTCCCCAGCTGTTATCTGCATGCCTTTATCCTCCTCTCACCCCCTTGGCAGCAGACCACATAGCGCTGGGTGGTACAGACTGTTTTAATGTAGCAAAGATGAGCCAGCCAGATACTTTCCTCTCTTTCCCTCCCTCCACCATCCCCGTGGCAAGAGAAGGAGGAGAGACATTCAGACATTTAATCCACGTTTAGTCATGCTGCAAATTGATTGCAAAGGGAGGAACATTTTTTAAATTGAACTGACACTATCACACTTTTACTGAATGTAATTTAGTGTCTTTAGAGCGGGATTGATAATGTTCCTTTGAGGTTTAATATCATCCAACCAGATGGATGAATGTTAGATCAAATACCAACTGAAAAATTAGAGGATTTCACAGGGAGAATTGTGAAAATGAATGGCTGTTCAATTGCTAGACTTGTATAAAAACATGATGAGCACAAATAAACGGGAAAAGTACTGATGAGCTAGTACCGAATGACTGAAGTTATTTTATACCGTTGATCAATGCTTTCGCACATCTAATGGCTGGGACTATACAGGGAAACCACAGGACAGAGGCAGCAAGTCATTCACTAGAGTAATGAGATGTGAACTGCAGTAGCTGACTCTATAGACAGTGTACAGATCTCACTGCTCTAACAAACGGTAAAGTGCGCTTGTAAAAAAAGTTCTGCCTGTCTTGATGGGAGTCAATCAGGAAATAAAGTAAGTCAATGCAGTATTCAATGCAGCAGACAAAATCCCCCAAATTGAGGAGAAGTGGCATTTAAGAGCTATGCTCTGGATTTGCTGCAGAGCGAACACCACGATTCAGGCTATAGCCGGGGAAACGGTGGGGGGCTACAGAGTCCTGCCAACCCAATGAGGGAAAATGGAAGAGTGGGGGAACAGAAAAGACCCAGAATGCCTCTCATTATGTGAAACAGGACGGGAACTACATGGCAAATTGGACACTCATTAAAGTAAAAAGCACTGGGAAAGGTCACAGGCAGTGTAACTCCAGAAAACCGAGTCGGCAAGCTCCGGGACACGCATGTACAGTAACTCTGAGTATTTGGCCTTCCGCTGGCGTGCTCCCCTCTCCATCATGATTTGATGGGATAATGTGGGATGTTCTCTCAACGAGCAGCGGGATAGCTGCCATCTACAACATCCCTTTCAGTGGCACTTTAGCTGAAGGGGGCAGAGGGGGGGGGGGGGGGGGGGGTGAAGTTCAGGAAGTTAAGCGGACGCTTTTCAGAGCACTCGTGGAGTGGGAGGATAAGGACAACGGGAGAAAGCAAGCTCGCTGAGACGGACCCCAACTGCCAATGTAACACTCCATCCCTCTGCCAAGGTGACATTCACTCCATCCCTCAGCCAAGGTGACACTTACTCCATCCCTCAGCCAAGGTGACACTCACTCCATCCCTCAGTCAGGGTGACACTCACTTCATCCCTCAGCCAAGGTGACACTCACTCCGTCCCTCAGCCAAGGTGACACTCACTCCGTCCCTCAGCCAAGGTGACACTCACTCCGTCCCTCAGCCAAGGTGACACTCACGCCGTCCCTCAGCCAAGGTGACACTCACTCCGTCCCTCAGCCAAGCACTCACTCCGTCCCTCAGCCAAGGTGACACTCACTCCATCTCTCAGCCAAGGTGACACTCACTCCATCTCTCAGCCAAGGTGACACTCACTCCATCTCTCAGCCAAGGTGACACTCACTCCGTCCCTCACTCCGTCCCTCAGCCAAGGTGACACTCACTCCGTCCCTCAGCCAAGGTGACACTCACTCCGTCCCTCAGCCAAGGTGACACTCACTCCGTCCCTCAGACAAGGTGACACTCACTCCATCCCTCAGCCAAGGTGACACTCACTCCATCCCTCAGCAGCTCCTCTGTCACTTGTTGAGGAATTGGCTTCATCTCACTAGACTCTCTCCAGTCTCCACTCGGACCACTGCTCCAAATAGCCGCCTCACTTCACTGCTAACA
This sequence comes from Oncorhynchus clarkii lewisi, assembly GCF_045791955.1. Lineage (NCBI taxonomy): Eukaryota > Metazoa > Chordata > Actinopteri > Salmoniformes > Salmonidae > Oncorhynchus > Oncorhynchus clarkii. The sequence continues at coordinate 28,063,547 of NC_092179.1, read as the reverse complement.
CGGTTGCTCTGATATCAATCAAATGCAGACAAAGGGTGTCAGACAACTTCTCTGCTCAAACAATCATCCCTCCTGACAGCCGACCGCAACAACAAACAGAACCCTCTCTTCACAAATTGTTCTCTCTGTATGTTTCAATTTCCTCATAGCTCAACAGATTTTGTGAATGCTGCTTGGTGTCAAAGTGTCAACGGTTCGTCATTGCCTCATGTCATTTCTATGCATCTCAGAAGGACTGTGTTTAGTAGTCAATGAGTTCATCCAATACAATGTTTTCTCCCCTAAGGCGTCTAGCAGAAACCTAAGTGGTGACAGATGTTTGGAACGGGTTCTTGTTTTCCTCAGTGGATTAAAACATCCTTGTTTGACCCCCATAGAGGTTCTACGCTCCCCTGTATTGCCTACAGAATCCATGGGCTCTGAATTGACTTGCACATTCGACAGCTCACAAAACAAGGTAGAGGTTACCACAGCAACTGCAAGGAGGAGGATGGACGAGCGGTGCCCAGAGACAGATCTAAAATAAAACCTTCACGGAAATAGACTTCCTTCATGCTGCAACAGTTGTTACATCTGACAAGAGCTCAGACAAAAAAGATGGTACAATAGTTTTATAACAAGCAAGCCTGAAAGCTTAACTTGACAAAAGCTTTTTTTCCTTTAAACATGTTCTAAAGAGTGTCGGGAAGAAGTTTAAAATGTTTCATCTGGTTCTTGTCACTGTATATTTGCTGTGTGCATGTCAGAGCTGGGGTCAATTCATATTGAAGGCAGTCCATTCAGGAAGAAAGCTTAAATAACAATTCAAAATGTTAAAAAAAAAATACATATATTTTCAGTGACTTCTCAAAAAACTGAGAAGAAGCTATTTATTTAAAATGTTTTTCCATTTTAGAATATTAAATTAAATCACTTCCTGAATTGATTGCCTTCAATTCGAAATGACCCCAGCCCTGGTGGAGGTTTTTATGTAATTTATGTATTGCAATTCTGGAACAATAAAGATCTATTGAATTATCTTGAACTAATAGTCTTACACCATGATGGTAAACCATGAAAGGAATAAAGCACTTTCAACTTTCAACTGAACTTTAACAAAGTCAAGAATTCCCCTGGTTCAGATTAAGAACATAAACATAGCAAGACCTTTATATTGTGGACTAAGGACTTTACTCCCACCTATAACACTGCGATAAAGCCAGGAACCGTAGTCACTGTTTATCTTTGAAATTTAATTAATTTTGTGGACTGATTGACCTCTCTGCATTCCATAACACCCACATAATTATTCAGACCACATCATAGTATAATTATTCAGACCACATTTTCACTGACATTTTCAACCTCTCCCTGACCGAGTCTGTAATTCCTACATATTTCAAGCAGACCACCATAGTCCCTGTGCCCTAGGAAGCGAATGTAACCTGCCTAAATGATTACTGCCCGGTGACACTCACGTCAGTAGCCATGAAGTGCTTTGAAAGGCTGGTCATGACTCACATCAACAGCATTCTCCCGGGTACCCTAGACTCACTCAAATTTGCATATCACCCCAACAGATCCACAGATGACGCAATCTCAATCGCACTCCACACTGCCCTTTCTCACCTGGACAAAAAGAACACCAATGTGAGAATGCTATTCATTGACTACAGCTCAGCGTTCAACATCATAGTGCCCACAAAGCTCATCACTAAGCTAAGGACTCTGGGACTAAACACCTCCTTCTGCAACTGCATCCTGGAATTCTTGATGGGCTGCCCCCAGGTGATAAGGGAAGGCCACAACACGTCTGTCACGCTAATTCTCAACACTGGGGCCCCTCAGGGGTGTATACTTAGTCCCCTAGTGTACTCCCTGTTCACCCATGACTGCGTGGCCAAACACGACTCCAACACCATCATTAAGTTTGCTGATGACACAACAGTGGTAGGCCTGATCACCGACAACGATGAGACAGCTTATAAGGAGCAGGTTAGAGACCTGGCAGTTTTGTGCCAGAACAACAACCTCTCCCTCAATGTGAGCAAGACAAAGGAGCTGATCGTGGACTACAGGAAAAGGAGGGCTGAACAGGCCCATATCACCAACAAACTAACATGGTCCAAACACACCAAGACAGTTGTGAAGTGAGCACGACAACACCTTTTCCCCTTCAGGAGACTGAAAATATTTGGCATGGGTCCCCAGATCCTCAAAACGTTCTACAGCTGCACCATTGAGAGCATCCTGACGGGTTGCATCAACACCTGGCCGTAAGGCGCTACAGAGGGTAGTGTGTACGGCCCAGTACATCACTGGGGCCAAGCTTCCTGCCATCCAGGACCTATATAATAGGTGGTGTCAGAGTCACCCAAGTCATAGACTGTTTTATCTGCTGCCGCTGGTACCGGAGCACCAAGTCATAGACTGTTTTATCTGCTGCCGCTGGTACCGGAGCACCAAGTCTCGGTCCAAAAGGCTCTTTAACAGCTTTTATTTGGTAAATATTTTCTTAACTCTTCTTGAACTGCACTGTTGGTTCAGGGCTTGTAAGAAAGCATTTCACGGTAAGGTCTACACGTGTTGTATTCGGCGCATGTGACAAATAAAGTTTGATTTGATGAGGATCAAAGTGCATTCCAACTCTTTATTATTGGGAAGGGAAAGAGGATACCTAGTCAGTTGCACAACTGAAGGCATTCAACCAAAATGGGTCTTCAACATTTAACCCAAACCCTGTGAATTAGCACTTGTTGTTGGGGAATAACTGCCTTGATCAAGGGCAGAACGGCTGATTTTTCCACCTTGCGGCTTCAAACCAGTGACCTTTCAGTTACTGGCCCAACGCTCTTAATCGCTAGGCTACCTGCTCCAGTAGGTTGGGAGATAACCCAGCGTGTACATATTACACTGGTGAAGGCATGATCACCAAGGACGCATTTACAAATCATTTCATGGCAGTTGCAGGACCAGGCAGTTACTGACATGGAAATCATGTTCATGTTAT
>NC_092179.1:28036190-28060458 GCF_045791955.1 Oncorhynchus clarkii lewisi | reverse complement strand
GTGTCTCTGTGTCTGTGTGTCTCTGTGTCTGTGTGTCTCTGTGTCTGTGTGTCTGTGTGTCTACTGAGTCTGTGTGTCTGTGTGTCTACTGAGTCTGTGTGTCTACTGAGTCTGTGTGTCTACTGAGTCTGTGTGTCTGTGTGTCTACTGAGTCTGCATGTCTTTTCAGTTCCACCACGGTGGTGACCCTCGTGAGTCACTGTGCCTGCCGTTCTGTGGAGCCAGCTGGCAGCAGGGACGGTGCATTTCAATATTCCCCAGCTGTTATCTGCATGCCTTTATCCTCCTCTCACCCCCTTGGCAGCAGACCACATAGCGCTGGGTGGTACAGACTGTTTTAATGTAGCAAAGATGAGCCAGCCAGATACTTTCCTCTCTTTCCCTCCCTCCACCATCCCCGTGGCAAGAGAAGGAGGAGAGACATTCAGACATTTAATCCACGTTTAGTCATGCTGCAAATTGATTGCAAAGGGAGGAACATTTTTTAAATTGAACTGACACTATCACACTTTTACTGAATGTAATTTAGTGTCTTTAGAGCGGGATTGATAATGTTCCTTTGAGGTTTAATATCATCCAACCAGATGGATGAATGTTAGATCAAATACCAACTGAAAAATTAGAGGATTTCACAGGGAGAATTGTGAAAATGAATGGCTGTTCAATTGCTAGACTTGTATAAAAACATGATGAGCACAAATAAACGGGAAAAGTACTGATGAGCTAGTACCGAATGACTGAAGTTATTTTATACCGTTGATCAATGCTTTCGCACATCTAATGGCTGGGACTATACAGGGAAACCACAGGACAGAGGCAGCAAGTCATTCACTAGAGTAATGAGATGTGAACTGCAGTAGCTGACTCTATAGACAGTGTACAGATCTCACTGCTCTAACAAACGGTAAAGTGCGCTTGTAAAAAAAGTTCTGCCTGTCTTGATGGGAGTCAATCAGGAAATAAAGTAAGTCAATGCAGTATTCAATGCAGCAGACAAAATCCCCCAAATTGAGGAGAAGTGGCATTTAAGAGCTATGCTCTGGATTTGCTGCAGAGCGAACACCACGATTCAGGCTATAGCCGGGGAAACGGTGGGGGGCTACAGAGTCCTGCCAACCCAATGAGGGAAAATGGAAGAGTGGGGGAACAGAAAAGACCCAGAATGCCTCTCATTATGTGAAACAGGACGGGAACTACATGGCAAATTGGACACTCATTAAAGTAAAAAGCACTGGGAAAGGTCACAGGCAGTGTAACTCCAGAAAACCGAGTCGGCAAGCTCCGGGACACGCATGTACAGTAACTCTGAGTATTTGGCCTTCCGCTGGCGTGCTCCCCTCTCCATCATGATTTGATGGGATAATGTGGGATGTTCTCTCAACGAGCAGCGGGATAGCTGCCATCTACAACATCCCTTTCAGTGGCACTTTAGCTGAAGGGGGCAGAGGGGGGGGGGGGGGGGGGGGGGGGGTGAAGTTCAGGAAGTTAAGCGGACGCTTTTCAGAGCACTCGTGGAGTGGGAGGATAAGGACAACGGGAGAAAGCAAGCTCGCTGAGACGGACCCCAACTGCCAATGTAACACTCCATCCCTCTGCCAAGGTGACATTCACTCCATCCCTCAGCCAAGGTGACACTTACTCCATCCCTCAGCCAAGGTGACACTCACTCCATCCCTCAGTCAGGGTGACACTCACTTCATCCCTCAGCCAAGGTGACACTCACTCCGTCCCTCAGCCAAGGTGACACTCACTCCGTCCCTCAGCCAAGGTGACACTCACTCCGTCCCTCAGCCAAGGTGACACTCACTCCGTCCCTCAGCCAAGGTGACACTCACTCCGTCCCTCAGCCAAGCACTCACTCCGTCCCTCAGCCAAGGTGACACTCACTCCATCTCTCAGCCAAGGTGACACTCACTCCATCTCTCAGCCAAGGTGACACTCACTCCATCTCTCAGCCAAGGTGACACTCACTCCGTCCCTCACTCCATCTCTCAGCCAAGGTGACACTCACTCCGTCCCTCAGCCAAGGTGACACTCACTCCGTCCCTCAGACAAGGTGACACTCACTCCGTCCCTCAGACAAGGTGACACTCACTCCATCCCTCAGCCAAGGTGACACTCACTCCATCCCTCAGCAGCTCCTCTGTCACTTGTTGAGGAATTGGCTTCATCTCACTAGACTCTCTCCAGTCTCCACTCGGACCACTGCTCCAAATAGCCGCCTCACTTCACTGCTAACACGGTTGCTCTGATATCAATCAAATGCAGACAAAGGGTGTCAGACAACTTCTCTGCTCAAACAATCATCCCTCCTGACAGCCGACCGCAACAACAAACAGAACCCTCTCTTCACAAATTGTTCTCTCTGTATGTTTCAATTTCCTCATAGCTCAACAGATTTTGTGAATGCTGCTTGGTGTCAAAGTGTCAACGGTTCGTCATTGCCTCATGTCATTTCTATGCATCTCAGAAGGACTGTGTTTAGTAGTCAATGAGTTCATCCAATACAATGTTTTCTCCCCTAAGGCGTCTAGCAGAAACCTAAGTGGTGACAGATGTTTGGAACGGGTTCTTGTTTTCCTCAGTGGATTAAAACATCCTTGTTTGACCCCCATAGAGGTTCTACGCTCCCCTGTATTGCCTACAGAATCCATGGGCTCTGAATTGACTTGCACATTCGACAGCTCACAAAACAAGGTAGAGGTTACCACAGCAACTGCAAGGAGGAGGATGGACGAGCGGTGCCCAGAGACAGATCTAAAATAAAACCTTCACGGAAATAGACTTCCTTCATGCTGCAACAGTTGTTACATCTGACAAGAGCTCAGACAAAAAAGATGGTACAATAGTTTTATAACAAGCAAGCCTGAAAGCTTAACTTGACAAAAGCTTTTTTTCCTTTAAACATGTTCTAAAGAGTGTCGGGAAGAAGTTTAAAATGTTTCATCTGGTTCTTGTCACTGTATATTTGCTGTGTGCATGTCAGAGCTGGGGTCAATTCATATTGAAGGCAGTCCATTCAGGAAGAAAGCTTAAATAACAATTCAAAATGTTAAAAAAAAAATACATATATTTTCAGTGACTTCTCAAAAAACTGAGAAGAAGCTATTTATTTAAAATGTTTTTCCATTTTAGAATATTAAATTAAATCACTTCCTGAATTGATTGCCTTCAATTCGAAATGACCCCAGCCCTGGTGGAGGTTTTTATGTAATTTATGTATTGCAATTCTGGAACAATAAAGATCTATTGAATTATCTTGAACTAATAGTCTTACACCATGATGGTAAACCATGAAAGGAATAAAGCACTTTCAACTTTCAACTGAACTTTAACAAAGTCAAGAATTCCCCTGGTTCAGATTAAGAACATAAACATAGCAAGACCTTTATATTGTGGACTAAGGACTTTACTCCCACCTATAACACTGCGATAAAGCCAGGAACCGTAGTCACTGTTTATCTTTGAAATTTAATTAATTTTGTGGACTGATTGACCTCTCTGCATTCCATAACACCCACATAATTATTCAGACCACATCATAGTATAATTATTCAGACCACATTTTCACTGACATTTTCAACCTCTCCCTGACCGAGTCTGTAATTCCTACATATTTCAAGCAGACCACCATAGTCCCTGTGCCCTAGGAAGCGAATGTAACCTGCCTAAATGATTACTGCCCGGTGACACTCACGTCAGTAGCCATGAAGTGCTTTGAAAGGCTGGTCATGACTCACATCAACAGCATTCTCCCGGGTACCCTAGACTCACTCAAATTTGCATATCACCCCAACAGATCCACAGATGACGCAATCTCAATCGCACTCCACACTGCCCTTTCTCACCTGGACAAAAAGAACACCAATGTGAGAATGCTATTCATTGACTACAGCTCAGCGTTCAACATCATAGTGCCCACAAAGCTCATCACTAAGCTAAGGACTCTGGGACTAAACACCTCCTTCTGCAACTGCATCCTGGAATTCTTGATGGGCTGCCCCCAGGTGATAAGGGAAGGCCACAACACGTCTGTCACGCTAATTCTCAACACTGGGGCCCCTCAGGGGTGTATACTTAGTCCCCTAGTGTACTCCCTGTTCACCCATGACTGCGTGGCCAAACACGACTCCAACACCATCATTAAGTTTGCTGATGACACAACAGTGGTAGGCCTGATCACCGACAACGATGAGACAGCTTATAAGGAGCAGGTTAGAGACCTGGCAGTTTTGTGCCAGAACAACAACCTCTCCCTCAATGTGAGCAAGACAAAGGAGCTGATCGTGGACTACAGGAAAAGGAGGGCTGAACAGGCCCATATCACCAACAAACTAACATGGTCCAAACACACCAAGACAGTTGTGAAGTGAGCACGACAACACCTTTTCCCCTTCAGGAGACTGAAAATATTTGGCATGGGTCCCCAGATCCTCAAAACGTTCTACAGCTGCACCATCGAGAGCATCCTGACGGGTTGCATCAACACCTGGCCGTAAGGCGCTACAGAGGGTAGTGTGTACGGCCCAGTACATCACTGGGGCCAAGCTTCCTGCCATCCAGGACCTATATAATAGGTGGTGTCAGAGTCACCCAAGTCATAGACTGTTTTATCTGCTGCCGCTGGTACCGGAGCACCAAGTCATAGACTGTTTTATCTGCTGCCGCTGGTACCGGAGCACCAAGTCTCGGTCCAAAAGGCTCTTTAACAGCTTTTATTTGGTAAATATTTTCTTAACTCTTCTTGAACTGCACTGTTGGTTCAGGGCTTGTAAGAAAGCATTTCACGGTAAGGTCTACACGTGTTGTATTCGGCGCATGTGACAAATAAAGTTTGATTTGATGAGGATCAAAGTGCATTCCAACTCTTTATTATTGGGAAGGGAAAGAGGATACCTAGTCAGTTGCACAACTGAAGGCATTCAACCAAAATGGGTCTTCAACATTTAACCCAAACCCTGTGAATTAGCACTTGTTGTTGGGGAATAACTGCCTTGATCAAGGGCAGAACGGCTGATTTTTCCACCTTGCGGCTTCAAACCAGTGACCTTTCAGTTACTGGCCCAACGCTCTTAATCGCTAGGCTACCTGCTCCAGTAGGTTGGGAGATAACCCAGCGTGTACATATTACACTGGTGAAGGCATGATCACCAAGGACGCATTTACAAATCATTTCATGGCAGTTGCAGGACCAGGCAGTTACTGACATGGAAATCATGTTCATGTTATGGCAAAGTAGGGAGGACTGGGTCCTAATAGCAACATACAGAGACAACACTGTATCTCCATACTACTGGGATCAAGTAGGGATGACTGGGTCCTAATAGCAACATACAGAGACAACGCTGTATCTCCATACTACTGGGATCAAGTAGGGAGGACTGGGTCCTAATAGCAACATACAGAGACAACGCTGTATCTCCATACTACTGGGATCAAGTAGGGAGGACTGGGTCCTAATAGCAACATACAGAGACAACACTGTATCTCCATACTACTGGGATCAAGTAGGGAGGACTGGGTCCTAATAGCAACATACAGAGACAACGCTGTATCTCCATACTACTGGGATCAAGTAGGGAGGACTGGGTCCTAATAGCAACATACAGAGACAACGCTGTATCTCCATACTACTGGGATCAAGTAGGGAGGACTGGGTCCTAATAGCAACATACAGAGACAACGCTGTATCTCCATACTACTGGGATCAAGTAGGGAGGACTGGGTCCTAATAGCAACATACAGAGACAACGCTGTATCTCCATACTACTGGGATCAAGTAGGGAGGACTGGGTCCTAATAGCAACATACAGAGACAACGCTGTATCTCCATACTACTGGGATCAAGTAGGGAGGACTGGGTCCTAATAGCAACATACAGAGACAACGCTGTATCTCCATACTACTGGGATCAAGTAGGGAGGACTGGGTCCTAATAGCAACATACAGAGACAACGCTGTATCTCCATACTACTGGGATCAAGTAGGGAGGACTGGGTCCTATTAGCAACATACAGAGACAACACTGTATCTCCATACTACTGGGATCAAGTAGAGAGGACTGGGTCCTAATAGCAACATACAGAGACAACGCTGTATCTCCATACTACTGGGATCAAGTAGGGAGGACTGGGTCCTATTAGCAACATACAGAGACAACACTGTATCTCCATACTACTGGGATCAAGGCAATGTTTTCATTTATTCATTGGTTTGAAACGTGAGGAACGTTTGAGGTAGAATATGTTAGGTGTGTGTGTGCAGGCGGTTAATTCCAATTTAAACTGAGACGGTGAGTGAGCCAGTCAGTCAGATCAGTCCCAAACCATCCCAAAGCCCATCCTAGGTACAGTAGCTCCATCCTGCCCTCTGATAGGTCAGGTTAGTGAGAACATGAGGGTGTGCTCAGAAAGAAGATGGAGGCGGGACAGGGGGAGCCTCGTGTACTCTGTCAGTGTGTTGTACTGTGGTGACAGTGTGTTCTCTCTCTCTTTCATTCTCTCTCTCTCTCGAAGTCAAGGAAACACTCAGGAAACACCTGCAGACAAAATGCTAAATTAGGTCAGCTGCCAGCTCTCAGAGCAACAGGGGACTATTTCACCTCTGAAAAACACCTCTGTGTCCTGGCTGCTACATGGAATCCTTGCTGAATTCTACAGTCACATGTATGTGTTGTATTGACTGGTCTAAGCAACAACGCTATTACCAATGCTGTACGGCAGAGGTGTCAACCTCATTACACAGAGGGCCTAGTGTCCGCTGGGTTTTTGGTTGCTCCTTTCAGTTAAGACCTCGACAACCAGGTGAGGGGAGTTCGTTACTAATCCGTGACCATAATTCATCAATCAAGTCCATGGGAGGAGTGTAAACCTGCAAACACACAGCCCTCCGTGGAAGGAGTTTGACACGTGCAGTAGGTGGTTCTGAATCGGGCTGCTATCATGTAATAACACTGTTGTAAACACATTTCAAATTGACTTATGAGAGACACAGCCAGTTATTGGATTATTACGGCTACAGTAGTAATGAGGACAAATCTATTCACAATAGCAGATGGTTATCAGGAGACTAATCCACCATAACTATCCCAGCGGGCAAAGCTGGTTGAAATGACCTCATAACAACCACATTACAACCAATAATGCGGGTTTAATGACATTATTGCAACCATTTATTTTTGGGGGGTTGTAATGTGGTTGTTTTGCCTGCTGGGTCGAGGCTACCGTTTCTGTGGTTTGTCCCTGCGTCTGTCTGCACCCCTCCCTCGTCCTCCTATCTGCCCGGTGATTATGATTTACTCCACAAGCCGTCTGAAGGTCTGTCGCCCGCCGACACATCCGTGATTCTCAGACCGATACGCTCCGGCGACACCCAATCTACTTACTGGAAGCTCTTGACACGTTGACATATAATGGCAAAGACATTGGCTGAGTCCCAACTGGCATATTATTACCTGCACAGTGCACTACTGTTGACAAGTGCCAATCAATAAGGAATGCCATTTGGGTGCAACCATTGCTATCCCTTCAAGTTACCATAGCAATGCAACAACATTCATAATGCCAAATCAATGTTTGGGGGGGGGGGGGGGGGGGGGGGGTTACACACATGCATTGATTCATAAATTGCACATTTGCCATTCTGAATTGCTTCAATAAAACAGACCAAATTCAATCAAAACAGTGCTATTGTTGGAAATCTGAATGGCTGGGCGGGAGTTTGATCCTCATAGTCAGACAAAAGTCGATATGGGGGTGATGAACTGACCACAGATACTGGGAGCGAACGATCAGGCCAATTTCCTAGATGAATAGGTGACTCGCAAGATCAATGTGTTTTCTCTGTTAAGATGCTTGGCAAAGACTGGGGCCTACTCGATGCCCTAGGGGGGGAAATGTTTTGCTGTCCTGCTGGGTCAAGGATGACAGACTGCCTCACCAGGTGTTCGTACCCCTGCACGTCGACTCAGTACTGGTACCCCGTGTATATAACCAAGTCATCATTACTCCTGGTGGATTTATTCCTCCTGTTATTGTCTTTCTATTTCGTCTCTTCCTCTCTACATTGTTGGGAAGCCCGTCAGTAAGCATTCCACCGGTAGTCTACATCTGTTGTTTACGAAGCATGTGAAAATAAAAGCTTATTCGATCTAAGAAAGGGATGATCAGAGTGAGATAATCAACTAAGATGTCCAAATCCATCTTCATCTTGGATTCACCCAGATCTGAGATCTTCTTGAGCGGTTTCAGAGAACAGTGGTCACAACAAGCTATCAAATGATCTGTTAGAAAATAAAGGGATATCAGTTTTACGACGCTCCTGAAATAGGAGACCTCAACGGATAATCGCCTCTGTTTTCAGCATGCTTGTTAGCAGGCTCATGAATCTGCTGTATGGGTGATATAACTATACACAGTATTAATGGACCAGCAAATGAAATGGTTCTAAAGACCCTCATTATCGACCAACACCTCCCAGGAGACCAGTATTACCTTACTAATACAACCCAGAACCCTGGACTACCCTCTGTTAGTCTGTTACTGCATTCTGATAAAGGAATTGATGATGACAGTCGGAAAACTGATCAAGTATGAACCTGTTGCAAGCTCTTGTCATCTTGAATACTACTCTTGATCCACCTTTACCTTAAGTGAATGGAAAGCCATCCAGAATGATTTCATCAAACAATTCATCAAAGAGGAGAACAGCTTCCTCAATATCTTTCGTAGCCTCACTCTGCCTACGGAAAAAAAATAATCTAAAATATTCCATTCCTCTGGAGTTTCTATTCCAAACCCGAAGCTTCTCTCTGGTATCTGCATAGAGGTATCCCCCGTTACTGCCTTGGGTTGGATTCAAAGCCAAATGACACAGGTCCACAGCTGTTTTCCATAGAATTACAGCTCTATATAAGCTGTCGTTTCCATTTCCATGATGAATACCCTCCTCCCCCTCTAAAAACAGGTCTATAATGGAAAACACAAGCCTCTGCCAGCACACATTTTATTTTCCCATCATTCATTTGTTAGCCACAAATTGCAATGGGGACATCAGGTATCATTAGATGGAAGAAATGGAAACTGATTTCTCCACCAATCCAGAATGAGAAGGCTGCATTTCTCAGATGCTAATTAGCCTCCACGTTATTCCGTTATTTCCTTCCAGAATAGTTGTCAGAATGACATGCAGCACTTTACCTTTGAGCTTGGCTAATGAAGAGCCAGTGAGCCACTCATTTGGTGACCTCTCCGATGAACTCAGTCACACACCACTATTAAACTCTTCCTGTCTGTGTCGACAAGCGTATATCTTGCCGGATTGGTTACCTTCAAAAAAACATTTACTAGAAATGAGCAATTAACAAAAACGTAGCCAGATGTTGGAAGTGTCGAAGGTACCGTTCTCGCTTGATTAGAGCTAAATGCTATTCATAGCCAACTGGCAGGGAGCTTTTAAAAGGAGCGAGTGCAATGTGCTCTCAGAGAAGACGTGTTTTGGGAATGGAGGATGAGCAGTTGTAGACTGGTCTCCTAGACGTGCAAACACGTCTGCTATTTTGACATATTTGACGTATGATGAACTATGCTACGCATTTTTTCATTTATTAAACATTTGCTGGACGCTACTATTATATGCCGGCATATTTACATAAATTGTTAAAATATTTCCCTTTTTACATATTTTATAAATAAGTATACCACACTATAAGAATAACTAGTATATGTTATGCTAATAAATAAGTATATGCTACCCATCTTATGTTATACAGGCCTACTAGTTGAGTACAATGACAATCCAAAAGTAATCATGCCTTGATCTCTCAATTAATCTGAGGTGCAAAGCCGGTTGGGCGGCGCCCCTTGCCACGGTACTAGACACCAGAGAGAGAGACCTGAATATGAGAAGGGGCAAAATTAGAAAATCACATCCAATTAACATATCCAACTGAGCCCCCTGCAGTCCCTCAGGAGTTTGTCAATGAGATTCAAAATGGCACCTTTTCCGTCGCCTCAAAAAAAATCCATTAGTGTAGACATGGTCATGTTTAATGTGATAAACCAGGCGCCGCTAATTTCGACAAGGCTTTGATAATGTCACCCTTCCCTTGTGCCAGGCTGTTCTTTCTCCATTTCTCTCTCTCTCTCTCTCTGTTCTCCCTCTCTCTCCACCAGTCCCTTTATGCTAGCAGTAGCCTGGCTAGCCAGAAGCCTGTCTGACTACTAGGTAGTGTCTGGCGGACGGCTCCAGTCGCTGAGGGAGGAGTCTGACCTTTGACCTTGGCCTGTGGTGAAACAGCAGTGGGATTCCTGTGTGCCACGACTGCCCTGAGATCTGGGTGTCTTTTTCATACTGATCCCTGCAGGAAATGGATGGATGTCTGCTCAATGTAATAAAACTCTCCATGTGAGTCGCCTAACTGTATGATAGTTCACTGGTCTATTACTGGTCAATAACAGGTCAAAGCTTTCTGTAAAGAGATCAACTATTCAGTAACTACAAATGTATTTTGGAGTAGTTACTGGACACGTTAGGGATCGTTGTCTTAGTGTTAGATATCGATGTAAATCTTCGTTGCATGTTATATTCTGGACATGCATTTCAATATCCATTCATCCAGAGAAGACAGGAATCAGACAGCCAAACAGAGCTTCCCCATACAGGAAGCAAAGCAAAAACAAGGGCTGGACCTAAGGTTTACAACTCACTCTTCCCTGTGACAACGACAACTACAAAACAGACAGATGAGTGGAATAAAACCCACAAATGATTGAAAAAGGTACCAGAGGATTCTGGTACCGAGTCTAAAAGGGATTGCTCCTGTATTCTATCGGCCCTGTCCATCTCCAGGACAAGGGAAGCGGTTCGCAACCCTGTGATCTGTTAAGCATGTTGGGAGGAAATGGATATTGTGTGGTTCTGCCCAGACCTTGTTTGTCGTGACCTTGAGATTTCTTCCCATGGCTGAACTGGGCCCTGTGAAATGTACAGCTGACCACAGGCGCTGCCCGGGCCAGAAACCATCTCCCAAACTGTGGGATGTTCTTACACTTTAGTGCTTCCTTTGCAAACACTTTCCCACTGCATAAGGAATTGGACATATCTATTACTTTCTTGCGGTCTCTCCGTCTCCCTCCAAGTATTACAGACAGCTACAGAGGCTTACACAAGTAATACCAACAACAATCTCTGACAGAGAATACACAAGTGCACCGTTGGGATGGTGCTACAGCAGGCGATATGCAGCAGTTCATCAGTGGAGGTGCCAAAAATACCCCATCAATCCCAGGCCAAGCAAGCACAGCTCCTTACACTGCTAGTGCGAGGAGGAGGCAGCAGCACCCCAGCTGTGCAGCTTATTATAGACCATGACTCCCTGCAGCGTCTACATCAGGCCACGGAGCCACCGGCTCAGGGATGAGCTAGCTACTGTAGAAGACACAGTGTAGAACATACTGTACACGTATGATTGGTTGACTTCATTAGATCGTTAAAAGTAGTAGGCTTGATCATAAACATAAACAGACACATTGGCATTAGTGTTCTGTTTCAGTTTAGGATTTCAGCGAGACGCCCCATAATCTCCCACAGGGTTGATCAATATCATATTGATTAGACATTCTGTAACCCTACAGTAAGTTTTAACCCAGCAGGCAAAACTGGAGGGAATGAAGTCATGATTACATCATTTCAACCAGGGACTTTTTTATGATGAATAGAATATGTGAAGCCATCAGCTGATAGAATATCTTAAATAAGTGTTATTCGCAATGACTTCATATATTATTATTATTATTATTAACCAGTATACAACTATTATCTGAAAAATTAAACTGGAATTAGTAAAAGGCTCAAGTAAGAGAAAATAAACCTTTGGCTTCTTTGATGGCGTCAAGGATACTGTGTTGTCTTCACTCACAGTGCTCCTGGAGAAAAGGTTCACAAAGTCCTCATCTACATTTCTCACCTGTCAACTTGTCAAGTGTGACACGCATGACTGCCAACACCTCCTTCCTTTTCCCTACCAACATGTTTATCCAACACATACATGCATTTTTCAGAGAATGGAAAAAAATGGGGTGTGCCACTGACTTGTAACGACTCAATCACAGAGCCTCTGGGGATAAAGCCCCATATCCAAGGAGAGAGAAGAAGAAAGAAAGAGGATAAAGCCCTATATCCAAGGAGAGAGAAGAAGAAAGAATGAGGATGAAGCCTTATATCCAAGGAGAGAGATAGAGGAGGAAAGAGGACAAAGCCCTATATCCAAGGAGAGAGATGGAGGAGGAAAGAGGATAAAGCCCTATATCCAAGGTGAGAGATGGAGGAGGAAAGAGGATAAAGCCCTATATCCAAGGAAAGAGAAGGAGGAGGAAAGAGGATAAAGCCCTATATCCAAGGAGGAGGAAAGAGGATAAAGCCCTATATCCAAGGAGAGAGATGGAGGAGGAAAGAGGATAAAGCCCTATATCCAAGGTGAGAGATGGAGGAGGAAAGAGGACAAAGCCCCATATCCAAGGTGAGAGATGGAGGAGGAAAGAGGATAAAGCCCTATATCCAAGGTGAGAGATGGAGGAGGAAAGAGGATAAAGCCCTATATCCAAGGTGAGAGATGGCGGAGGAAAGAGGATAAAGCCCTATATCCAAGGTGAGAGATGGAGGAGGAAAGAGGATAAAGCCCTATATCCAAGGTGAGAGATGGAGGAGGAAAGAGGATAAAGCCCTATATCCAAGGAGAGAGATAGAGGAGGAAAGAGGACAAAGCCCTATATCCAAGGTGAGAGATGGAGGAGGAAAGAGGATAACGCCCTATATCCAAGGTGAGAGATGGAGGAGGAAAGAGGATAAAGCCCTATATCCAAGGTGAGAGATGGCGGAGGAAAGAGGATAAAGCCCTATATCCAAGGAGAGAGATGGAGGAGGAAAGAGGATAAAGCCCTATATCCAAGGAGAGAGGTGGAGGAGGAAAGAGGATAAAGCCCTATATCCAAGGTGAGAGATGGAGGAGGAAAGAGGACAAAGCCCTATATCCAAGGTGAGAGATGGAGGAGGAAAGAGGATAACGCCCTATATCCAAGGTGAGAGATGGAGGAGGAAAGAGGATAAAGCCCTATATCCAAGGTGAGAGATGGCGGAGGAAAGAGGATAAAGCCCTATATCCAAGGAAAGAGAAGGAGGAGGAAAGAGGATAAAGCCCTATATCCAAGGAAAGAGAAGGAGGAGGAAAGAGGATAAAGCCCTATATCCAAGGAGGAGGAAAGAGGATAAAGCCCTATATCCAAGGAGAGATATGGAGGAGGAAAGAGGATAAAGCCCTATATCCAAGGTGAGAGATGGAGGAGGAAAGAGGATAAAGCCCTATATCCAAGGTGAGAGATGGCGGAGGAAAGAGGATAAAGCCCTATATCCAAGGAGAGAGATGGAGGAGGAAAGAGGATAAAGCCCTATATCTAAGGAGAGAGATGGAGGAGGAAAGAGGATAAAGCCTTATATCCAAGGTGAGAGATGGAGGAGGAAAGACGACAAAGCCCTATATCCAAGGTGAGAGATGGAGGAGGAAAGAGGATAACGCCCTATATCCAAGGTGAGAGATGGAGGAGGAAAGAGGATAAAGCCCTATATCCAAGGTGAGAGATGGCGGAGGAAAGAGGATAAAGCCCTGTATCCAAGGAAAGAGAAGGAGGAGGAAAGAGGATAAAGCCCTATATCCAAGGAGGAGGAAAGAGGATAAAGCCCTATATCCAAGGAGAGAGATGGAGGAGGAAAGAGGATAAAGCCCTATATCCAACGTGAGAGATGGAGGAGGAAAGAGGATAACGCCCTATATCCAAGGTAAGAGATGGAGGAGGAAAGAGGATAAAGCCCTATATCCAAGGTGAGAGATGGCGGAGGAAAGAGGATAAAGCCCTATATCCAAGGAAAGAGAAGGAGGAGGAAAGAGGATAAAGCCCTATATCCAAGGAGGAGGAAAGAGGATAAAGCCCTATATCCAAGGAGAGAGATGGAGGAGGAAAGAGGATAAAGCCCTATATCCAAGGTGAGAGATGGAGGAGGAAAGAGGGGGAGGATCCCTTCTTTATGATTTGTTTCTAATCCGGGAGCACTGACACAAATACCTCTGAGATTAGAGATGTCTTGGTGGGAATGAAACCCGCTAGAGAGAGGGCCTGTCACCCAGTCGTCAGGATAATAGCCCCGGCGTACTGGTGCTACACTGGTGCCGATTAATAGCAACCGTTGACAAATCACCGCTAAATGCACGTAAATGCAAATGGGATTACACTCAATGCCGGCTCCAGGGTTGTGGGCCTTTGTTCTTGAACAGTAGCCTTCACTCTTACAAGGAGAGACTTCACAGGAGATGAGACGTGGGATTGTATTCAGGGATGAAACACAGGATAGTTCTGATGAGGAGAGACTTCACAGGAGATGAGACGTGGGATTGTATGCATGGATGAAACACAGGATAGTTCTGATGAGGAGATACCTCACAGGAGATGAGATGTGGGATTGTATGCAGGGATGAAACACCGAATAGTTCTGATGAAGAGAGACCTCACAGGAGATGAGACGTGGGATTGTATGCAGGGATGAAACACGGGATAGTTCCGATGAGGAGAGCTCACAGGAGATGAGACGTGGGATTGTATGCAGGGATGAAACACAGGATAGTTCCGATGAGGAGAGCGTCTTGTGAATAATGCATTAAAACAAAGCTTCTCTTGGTTTTATTCCTCCTGTGGTTGGAGCGTGCCAGACTCCACCTGGGCGTATGAAGCTTCAGATCAGTCACACAGATTGGTCTGACAGGAAGTGGGGCCACGAAAGGCAGGACATGATCTGGCTGAAGCCGCAGATGCATTCCAAAGTTAAAGGGTCGACATCAGACGAGAAGGCAGCCACATGCAATGCTCACACACAAGCAGAGCATTGGAAACAATGACCAAAGATGACTGTGTAGATCAAGGTTATGTAAGTGGGCTGAGGCTGATCTTCATTACGGGTGGGTGACTGGACACAAGATCTGTGCAGGTGTCTCCCTGTCACTTTGGTTTGGAGCGACCAATACACAACTTCGTCTTGCACACGCTACTCTGCACTTTCCCACCCCCAACAACTCTCCATGTTGAACACTGCCCCAAAACCTGCGAGTCACTTCTGACGGATCTTATAATGACGATGGAGTCAGAGCACTGAGCAACCCAAAGTCACAAAACTACTCTCCCCGTGGGGGGTCTGGCTAACAGTGGTCGTTAGTCAACACCATTCCCTGTGGGGGGTCTGGGTAATAGTGGTAGTCAGTCAACATCATTCTCTGTAGGGTCTGGGTAATAGTGGTAGTCAGTCAACACCATTTCCTGTGGGGTGCGGGTAACAGTCAGTCCACACCATTTCCTGTGGGGTCCGGGTAATAGTAGTAGTCAGTCAACACCATTTCCTGTGGGGTCCGGGTAACAGTCAGTCAACATCATTCTCTGTGGGGTCCGGGTAACAGTCAGTCAACACCATTTCCTGTGGGGTCCGGGTAACAGTCAGTCAACACCATTTCCTGTGGGGTGCGGGTAACAGTCAGTCCACACCATTTCCTGTGGGGTCCGGGTAATAGTAGTAGTCAGTCAACACCATTTCCTGTGGGGTCCGGGTAACAGTCAGTCAACACCATTCTCTGTGGGGTCCGGGTAACAGTCAGTCAACACCATTTCCTGTGGGGTCCGGGTAATAGTAGTAGTCATAGACACTGTTGACATCAAGAAAGCAGACTCAACAAAAATGTCTAGGAAAATCTTTTGAAGTAGATTTAGGGGGATAAAAGCTCTGTTAATTTGAGTTAACAACTATCTGTTAATTTGAGGAAACCGTGGGAAAATCTGCAAAGACATCATTCACCTGCATACTTCAGAAGCACAATGAACAATGAACGAATAACGTTTCACAGAGCGGTGAAATGGCATTAGTCCCAAGGTAAACTATGAAGGATAGGATAAACCTGTTGGTGGAAAAGCCCACAGGCCACTGTCAGTCTCAGGTGTGGGAAAGATGTGCACCATTTCAAAAGAATGTACATCAGATCATGTCAGGTGAGGTGATATGACAGCACTTCAGGCCTGTATTTTCTTAATGTGATAACATGAACAATTAGCACCAAGAGAAGCATGTCTTCATTGAGCTTCCTGCTTCTGTAAAGGACCAGGGACAAAAGGACCAGGGACAAAAGGACCAGGGACAAAAGGACCAGGGACCAGGGACAAAAGGACCAGGGACAAAAGGACCAGGGACAAAAGGACCAGGGACAAAAGGACCAGGGACAAAAGGACCAGGGACAAAAGGACCAGGGACAAAAGGACCAGGGACAAAAGGACCAGGGACCAGGGACCAGACTTGCAGAGCGGTAGTATATCAAAGCATTTGTATCCTTACTGGGGAAGGGCACCATTTTAGACATACATTAAGATTGTAGTCATTTAGCAGACGCTCTTATCCAGAATGACTTACAGTTGGTACATTTACCTTAAGATAGCTAGGTGGGACAACCACATAGCACAGGCATAGTAAGCACACTTTCCCTCAATAAAGTAGCTATCAGCAAAGTCAGTGATAGTAGGGGTGAAAATTATTTCAGATACACTTTGAAGAGGTAGGGTTTCAGATGTTTTCAGAAGATGGGAAGGGACTCTGTTGTCCTAGCTTCAGAGGTGAGCTAGTTCCCATTGGGGTGCCAGGACAGGGGATATGGAAAATCTAAGTCAATATATTTAGACTAATTATCGATATTGGTGCCCATCACTAATCCATAACTGCACAACCCACAGAGATAGAAACAGTGGCAGTACTCAATCTTTTGGCTGGTATGAGCCTGCATGCGAGCCTGCAAGCGTCCTCCTCTGACCCTCCCTGACACCCGTTAAGAACACAGCTGCTCAGATAATCCTGTTATCGAATATTAGAGGGACGGGGGGCAGCCATGCTTATAGAATGTTGATATAGGTACACGAGAACCAGGGGGAACCAGCCAGCATCATGTCAGATCGGCGTTAATACAGGGAGGCTGTACCAATGGTAATGTGTTTGGATATACTGCAGATTGATGGTAGGGGGGGGGGGGGGAGGTAGTGTTCTTTATCAATACACACATATCACAAATGTACAAATTGTAATTGACAGCTTGCTGGTGCTTTAATGGGAATTTCGTGGAGATTGTGAATCATACTTCTGAGCTGCATACTCCCATGCCAATACGCTGTACATGCATATATAATGTTACCATCCACATGCTTCACATGTGCTGCATGCATGTATATTGCATGTAACATCATCCGTGTCCACATAGGCTACCGTCTTGCCAACACACATCAACTTCACATGATTTCAGATTACAGTTGGAAGTCTCCTAGTAGGAAGTCTCCTAGTTGGAAGTCTCCTAGTAGGAAGTCTCCTAGTTGGAAGTCTCCTAGTTGGAAGTCTCCTAGTAGGAAGTCTCCTAGTAGGAAGTCTCCTAGTATTCAGCACTATGCAGAGGTTGTAATGCCATTCTAACAGTACAGATGTCCACATTTTGACACCTGTAATGTTCGATAAACCATGACGTGACTTTTAGTTACCGGGCCATTCCAGCTGTCACGTCAAGATTGAGTTCTGATGGTTTCATGACTCCCTTTCCAAAGTGCTGCTTTGGTTGTCTGTGCTCTCTTGCACTCCGATTGAGAGAATGCGCCTGTCAGGTTGAGGTTTACATGATTACCATTTAGATTGCCCGCTGTATCGGGTACAAATCGCTCTTCCTCTACAATGCAACGCCGATACATGTCGCCATGCTGGCCCAAATAATGGGATTTCAATTTAACGATATACGACCCTGGTTTGGGATATGTTGGTCTTTACGACCCGGCAATATTTCAGGGAAATCGGCGCGGCACATTACATACCGCGAAGAGAGGCTTGAATGAATGTTTATGGTACCCATATACATTCCATACAGGCCGGGGCAATCCATTTGAAATCCCCCTCCGACTGTAACCCCTCTTATAGCTGTGTGATTTAATACAGGGACCTAATAGGTATAGTGTGGCTGTATCTCAGTGGCTGCACAATCAATGGGGAAATTCAAGCCGGCAGGAGAAGCAATCTCATCTGGGCGACGTGCAGCACCAGATAAAGAGAGCTTGCCATTAACTACACCGAGCGGGTGAGAGGGATACTATTCCTGATGGTATCACAGGATTGTGAGGGATTCAGATTCGGTGGCTCTCATCGTGGCCCAGTTGGAGATGGTGTGGCATCACCGGATGGGACACAAGTCATCACAGGGGGGATCATTATACACTACATCCCCATTGTCCTGCCCGGGGTTATGACATAAATAGGACAGCCGAGAGATAATATTTTAAGATCATATGGGATCCCTGATAGCAGGGGCACAACTTTCACTGGGGAGGGACACATGAATTGCATTTTTGTCCCCCCCCCCAGTTTTATCAATGGTGATGCAAGACAGGGCCTTAAGACCATGCGGATGCTTCAGGGCGGTCGGGCAGGCTGGTTGGAGGGTTTAATCAGACTAAAAATAATTATATAATCATTTATTTTCTTTAATTAGCTATGATTGTTCTCTCCTGGCACGAACCAATGGAATGGTCCGAAAAGTGTCCACTGTGTCCGTCTAGCACTCCAAGCAGAGTCAATGAAAAGCTCAGATATGTGAAAGAGAATTTGAACCCTGGTCTCTGTCAAATATCAAGAATAATACACAATCCCATAAAGATCAATTCATCATAGTTCACATGAACAGAAACACTGTGGAACAGCGACTCTGACTAATACTTTTCATCAATGATGACTGGTGTCACCCTGGTTCTAAATTGGACTAATCGTCTTTGAGGATCCAGAGTCCCTGTTTCAGCACTTCAAATGCTACAGAACACCCGGCCAACTGCATTTTAAAAGACTTCAACGAGACAACAGATGTGCGGCCGTCCACAAAGAGACGACCACATCTGATCTCATCCTTCCCCATCACCTGCTCTCTCAGCAGCCAGCGCCTTAAAGAGAAGCAGAGAGCCGAGACACTAACACGAGCTCCGCTAAGTATAGTAGCGCCATCGCTCTGGGGTGCAACCGAAGACTTTCCCTGAGTTTCTTCAAATGTCAATGTCATTGAGTTCGTTCCTCCCTCTTTCTCTCTCTCTCTCTCGGACCAGGGCCCACTCTCCACTCTAGTCTCTGCAGCTCTGTGGAGGGGGAGGGGGGCTGCTTTGTGAGCATCTCGCCCGTGACTCTGTCCTGTTTTGACATGTTTTCACTCAGACTTTATTCTGTGGTAGCAGCCCACTAATACCACATGGAATGAGCTGCCGAGCCATAACGGGGTCAAGTGGCGTGTGGAGGACGAGGCTGAGGGTGCCGTGCGGCTCCGTAGGGCTGATAGCGCCGCCGAAGAGGCGACTAATCTGTGAGCAAGCGTGCTGCCGCGAGCTACCTGGGACTTGAGGTTGAGAGGGTCCATCACATCGACACACTGTTGCACATCTGGGAAAGGCAACGCTGGTGGAACAGATTTAGAGATTGAGTCAACACATACACCTGCTTGGGACTAAAAGGGATGTATGCAGAACAGTGACTCTACTACCAACTGTTTTCTACCGTTTGATGGTACTGCTTCTGTCATCAATGATTTACACATTATCTTAAATGATTCACATTATCTGTCCAGTAGATTAGATTAGATTGCGCAAGCTGTTCTCTTGTACTTGACATTCCTTCTTTGAACAGCCAGTAACAAATACTACCGAATGTGCTATCAAACTGCCACACACACAACTAATAGGGTGAATGCTTGTAAAAAACAGCAAATACAGCAATCTGAATAGTACTTTACAAGCCCAACTGTGTCAAAGGAAATGGTTGTTTGGCAAAGCGTTATCCATCTCTCACTCAGGGTCATAGATGGTATGTCAGTTATGAGGGAACCATAATCAACCTCCAAGTATCCTCACAGTGATTTTACAAGACGCCCTATAAATTACCAGTCCCATGAAACAAAACACGCCTCCGTCTTTGACATCGAATAAAATCCCCATTTCAAATCTCTACCACTAGCCAATCTCACACACCATCGCTAGGTGTTACGACAACGAAACAAGTTCGTGTTACAGCATGGCTCGCATCGCCAGGAAGTGTAGTCGGCTACTCACACAACCATCGCCTACACAGTAGCAGGTGGACTTCCGGGGGTAGATGAACCCTCCTGATGGAGGCTGTCTGCGTGACAGGGGTGGTAGATGAGTTCTGTCGCCTATCACTCTCCAGTCTCCACCGGTTGGCCCTGCTCTGTCTGCGTGACAGGGGTGGTAGATGAGTTCTGTCACCTGTCACTCTCCAGTCTCCATCGGTTGGCCCTGCTCTGTATGCGTGACAGGGGTGGTAGATGAGTTCTGTCGCCTGTCACTCTCCAGTCTCCACCTGTTGGCCCTGCTCTGTCTGCGTGACAGGGGTGGTAGATGAGTTCTGTCGCCTGTCACTCTCCAGTCTCCACCGGTTGGCCCTGCTCTGTCTGCGTGACAGGGGTGGTAGATGAGTTCTGTCGCCTGTCACTCTCCAGTCTCCACCTGTTGGCCCTGCTCTGTCTGCGTGACAGGGGTGGTAGATGAGTTCTGTCGCCTGTCACTCTCCAGTCTCCACCGGTTGGCCCTGCCCTGTCTGCGTGACAGGGGTGGTAGATGAGTTCTGTCGCCTGTCACTCTCCAGTCTCCACCGGTTGGCCCTGCTCTGTCTGCGTGACAGGGGTGGTAGATGAGTTCTGTCGCCTGTCACTCTCCAGTCTCCACCTGTTGGCCCTGCCCTGTCTGCGTGACAGGGGTGGTAGATGAGTTCTGTTTCCTGTCACTCTCCAGTCTCCACCTGTTGGCCCTGCTCTGTCTGCGTGACAGGGGTGGTAGATGAGTTCTGTCGCCTGTCACTCTCCAGTCTCCACCTGTTGGCCCTGCTCTGTCTGCGTGACAGGGGTGGTAGATGAGTTCTGTCGCCTGTCACTCTCCAGTCTCCACCTGTTGGCCCTGCCCTGTCTGCGTGACAGGGGTGGTAGATGAGTTCTGTCGCCTGTCACTCTCCAGTCTCCACCTGTTGGCCCTGCTCTGTCTGCGTGGAAGGGGTGGTAGATGAGTTCTGTCGCCTGTCACTCTCCAGTCTCCACCTGTTGGCCCTGCTCTGTCTGCGTGACAGGGGTGGTAGATGAGTTCTGTCGCCTGTCACTCTCCAGTCTCCACCGGTTGGCCCTGCTCTGTCTGCGTGGCAGGCAGGTGCTTTGACTGGCAGGTCCCAGTCCGCAGCCAGTCTCCATCAGGCCTGAGGGGTTGGCGGGCAGAATCATGGGCTCATTAGTTCCATGTCACTCTCCACGGGGGCACAGCTAATTGAGAGCAGGTGTCCACTGTGTCTCCGCACCAATTTGTCCACATAATGGGTTTTTAAGAGGGCGGGGTGTACCATAATGAAGGTGAGGGGGTCTATTTTCTATTTTTGATTAAACTGGTGCGATCCGAAAAAAGCCATCCAAAGACTAAATACACTGTATTAGCCTTGGCGGTGGCGTCTGTTGATGGAACATTGCAAATGTGGACACCACTGAGAGCCCTAATCATTTACATTGAAAGTGCATGACTCTAACCGAAGCTGTGCACTCACCGGCAATTCAATTCATTACACACCGTGTGGTATTCTCCGAGGCCTTTCTATTGGGAACTCAGTATACGGACGGCAAAGAGCTGCCAACAAGAGAACCTTTCCAATCGGCCTCGCCATGTTGGTCGATTTCTCAGCAAAGTGGTAAACAAGATGAAAATATTTCAGAAACATTTTTACCATAGCAGTAGGAGGAGGAGGGGCAATGGGGAATTGAAGCAGCGGGGGATTCCCATGGAGCTGTTTTCAAAATGGAGACCCTAAACTGTGCATATTTGACGGCATAACCAGTAGGAGTGTACCAAGGCTGATTAGGCTAGCTAGCTCGTTAATGACGAGACCCTTAGGCATACCCCTCTGTGTCAACAACAACACCTTGGTACTCATCGTATGATTCGAATGAACAGACCCTGCTCATTGTAGATGGTATGATGTCCATGTCCGCCCATAATATTGACGAGGCATCCTAAATCACTGACCATGTGGCTCCACATAACATCAAAAGGCTGGATCAATGAACATCTGTAAGCTGTGCTGGGCTGTAAGCACCGCAGACCAGAGTGTAGTGTGAACAATATAATTAAATAGTCAAGAATGTCTAGAATCCGTCAAATAAACCAACCAATCGACATTCACTAAGCCAGATCTTTTGGAACAACTGCTCTGTACAATAGATCTGTTCCTAACACCGCTAACAAAGACCCGTTAGAACATCTGCACTGGAATGTGGCATGTAAATGATTTATATATGTGCTGCGTATTCTCACAAACTGCCATCCGTTCTCCTCTGTTCTGACATTAGCATGTAGATCTGATTTGGACAGATTCAGAAAATACAAAATAACACTATCTAAATTATTCACCGCTCATTTACAAGCTCCGGGACCACAGTTGAAAAAAAAACAGTCCTGATAGATTAGTTACCACAGGGGGCTAGGCAGCTAATTTTGACAGGGTTCGGAGATAGCTCCAACCCCCGTGGGCCTATAGATGCACAAGTGTAACACATCGGTGTGTGAAAACAAAATCACTAGATAGAGAGAGAGAGCCGGGAGGGCTGGCTCTGGAATCCACTTAAATTCCAACTCGACTAGACCTCAAGAAGGCTACTGCTCAAGAGAAATAAGAAAAGGCCTAAAGGCATTCTAGTAGAGCAACGAGCCCCCTGATGATTGGTGGTAGACTGCGTCCCCTATTCCCTACATAGTGCACTACCTTTGACCACGGGCCCTGGTGAAAGTAGTGCACTATATTGGGACTAGAGTGCCTTTTGGGAAGCAGCCGTAGACGTACAACCAACCCTTAGGTCGCACACAGTCGCCACCCATAGCCAATCAGATGCTTTAATCATTATCCCTGGGGCGGGGTGAGCTTCACATCATCAGAGCTTGGTCATTCAAAGGGACAAAAAACAGCAGCGTGGTAGCTCTCTGGAGAGAGACAGATGGAGAAGGAGAGAGATGGATGGAGAGACGGATGGAGAGAGAGGGAGATGGATAGAGAGAGGGATGAGATGAGAGAGAGGGATGGAGAAGGATGGAGAGGGAGAGAGACGGATGGAGACGGATGGAGAAGGATGGAGAGGGAGAGAGACGGATGGAGAAGGAGAGGGATGGAGAAGGATGGAGAGGGAGAGAAACGGATAGAGAAGGATGGAGAGGGGGAGAGACGGATGGAGAAGGAGAGGGATGGAGAAGGATGGAGAGGGAGAGAGACGGATGGAGAAGGAGAGGGATGGAGAAGGATGGAGAGGGAGAGAAACGGATGGAGAAGGATGGAGAGGGGGAGAGACGGATGGAGAAGGAGAGAGATGGATGGAGAGGGAGAGAGATGGATGGAAAAGGATGGAGAGAGAGGGATGGAGAGACGGATGGAGAGAGAGGGAGATGGATAGAGAGAGGGATGAGATGAGAGAGAGGGATGGAGAAGGATGGAGAGGGAGAGAGACGGATGGAGACGGATGGAGAAGGATGGAGAGGGAGAGAGACGGATGGAGAAGGAGAGGGATGGAGAAGGATGGAGAGGGAGAGAAACGGATAGAGAAGGATGGAGAGGGGGAGAGACGGATGGAGAAGGAGAGGGATGGAGAAGGATGGAGAGGGAGAGAGACGGATGGAGAAGGAGAGGGATGGAGAAGGATGGAGAGGGAGAGAAACGGATGGAGAAGGATGGAGAGGGGGAGAGACGGATGGAGAAGGAGAGGGATGGAGAGGGGGAGAGACGGATGGAGAAGGAGAGGGATGGAGAAGGATGGAGAGAGAGGGATGGAGAAGGAGAGGGATGGAGAAGGATGGAGAGGGGGAGAGACGGATGGAGAAGGATGGAGAGAGAGGGATGGAGAAGGAGAGGGATGGAGAAGGATGGAGAGAGAGGGATGGAGAGACGGATGGAGAGAGGGAGATGGATAGAGAGAGGGATGGAGAGAGAGGGATGGAGAAGGAGAGGGATGGAGAAGGATGGAGAGAGAGGGATGGAGAGACGGATGGAGAGAGGGAGATGGATAGAGAGAGGGATGGAGAGAGAGAGAGATGGAGAAGGATGGCGAGAGAGGGATGGAGAGAGAGGGAGATGGAAAAGGATGGAGAGGGAGAGAGAC